>NW_025137857.1:0-1208 GCF_004010195.1 Chiloscyllium plagiosum
AGTGAAGGTCAGCATGGGGAAACAATCCTGGAGCGAAGGTCAGCGTGGGGAAGCAATCCTGGAGTGAAGTTCAGTGTGGGGAAGTAATCCTGGAGCGAAGGTCAGCGTGGGGAATCAATCCTGGAGCGAAGGTCAGTGTGGGGAAGTAATCCTGGAGTGAAGGTCAGCGTGGAGAAGCATTCCTGAAGCGAAGGTCAGCGTGGGGAAGTAATCCTGGATCGAAGGTCAGTTTGGGGAATCAATCCTGGAGTGAAGGTCTGCGTGGGGAAGCAATCCTGGAGTGAAGGTCAGTGTGGGGAACTAATCCTGGAGCGAAGGTCAGCGTGCGGTAGTAATCCTGGAGTGAAGGTCATTGTGGGGAACTAATCCTGGAGCGAAGGTCAGCGTGGGGAAGTAATCCTGGATCGAAGGTCAGTTTGGGGAATCAATCCTGGAGTGAAGGTCTGCGTGGGGAAGCAATCCTGGAGTGAACAGTGTGGGGAACTAATCCTGGAGCGAAGGTCAGCGTGCGGTAGTAATCCTGGAGTGAAGGTCATTGTGGGGAACTAATCCTGGAGCGAAGGTCAGCGTGGGGAATCAATCTTGGAGCGAAGGTCAGTGTGGGGAAGTAATCCTGGAGTGAAGGTCAGCGTGGGGAAGCATTCCTGAAGCGAAGGTCAGCGTGGGGAAGTAATCCTGGATCGAAGGTCAGTTTGGTGAATCAATCCTGGAGTGAAGGTCAGCGTGGGGAAGTAATCCTGGAGCGAAGGTCTGCGTGGGGAAGCAATCCTGGAGTGAAGGTCAGTGTGGGGAACTAATCCTGGAGTGAATGTCAGCGTGCGGTAGTAATCCTGAAGTGAAGGTCAGTGTGGGGAAGCAATCCTGGAGTGAAGGTCAGTGTGGGGAAGTAATTCTGGAGTGAAGGTCAGCGTGGGGAAGCAATCCTGGAGTGAAGGTCAGTGTGGGGAACTAATCCTGGAGCGAAGGTCAGCGTGCGGTAGTAATCCTGGAGTGAAGGTCATTGTGGGGAACTAATCCTGGAGCGAAGGTCAGCGTGGGGAAGTAATCCTGGAGCGAAGGTCAGCGTGGGGAAGTAATCTTGGAGTGAAGGTCAGTGTGGGGAAGTAATCCTGGAGTGAAGGTCAGTGTGGGGAAGTAATCTTGGAGTGAAGGTCAGTGTGGAGAAGTAATCCTGGAGTGAAGGTCAGTGTGGGGAAGTAATCTTGGAG
>NW_025137858.1:0-1208 GCF_004010195.1 Chiloscyllium plagiosum
GAGTATGCTGCAGGGTATCATCAGGTGCATGCTCTTGGGTTTCCGGTTTTGGCCTGTGTGCTCGCGTGGCTGAGCAACCTGAGATAGTGATTTCAGATTCCACTTCTTAAGAAGGCTTGTGTTTGCATCCCTGCGCGGCCACGTGTGCTAATGGATCAAGCTGGCAGGAATGAGTTTTGTTAAAGTTGAACAGAAAAAAAGCAGTCATTTCTTCTAACCCGGCTGTGATGTGGCACAGCAGAAAACAACCAACATGTCAGTGCCCATGTTTTCCCCTTACGTCGGCAAGTGGTCCAGACTGTGATGGGACCGAACTTGATGCGCCAAGTCCTCATATTCCAGACAATTTGCACTTTTCACCATTTTCTCTGAAAGTGAATGGAGATACTTCTTTTCCTGTTGATGTGAAATTAGGCACTACATTGATTCTGTTCGCAGTTTTCTGTTGTTGTTGCGAAAAGGAGGAAAATTGCGATATGAAACTTGGTTACTTTTCCCTAATTTCCATAATTTCTGTCCTGATGAGAGAGGCTGGTGATTGGTCCTCTCGATCCGGTGGAGACATCAGCCCAATTGTTAACCTCATCTAATCGAATCTGTAATTGGTAATCTTCACTTTTCATGGTTCATTGTTAGTCAGTTCTGATTCATGTTACTTGAGCACTTTCCTGGGAGTATTGATGCACTAAGGCACTAGTGCATTGAAGGCACCATTTGGAATTGCCTCGCTGCAATTTGTGTGAGCAGCTCATGACCCAGACGACTCGCTCTGCCTCACAGGCAGCATTCATGAGTCCGTGTGTCTGAAAATAGGTTCTCTTTGTCAGTTCTGCTTCTGTTCATGAGTTGTCAGTTTTCGGTTTCGCTGGAGAGCTGCAGGGGCAACATGAATTGTGAGGTATTTTCCACAGCCAAAATCTCCCATGAGAAGTTGGGAATGTGTCAAGAAGAATGGTCATTGGCAGCCTAAGACCAGAAAAAAATGATTCGTTGCTAGTTTCAACCGAAGCAGCCTAAGGGAGTTATCTCAAATGGGAGAGTACTGACTTTGCATGCGAGAGATTGCGGAGTTGCTAGCTCCGTTCTCCATCCCTTTTATGGCGGCACCGTGGCTCAGTGGTTAGCACTGCCGCCTCACAGCACGAGTGTTCCATGCTTGATTCCTGTGCGTAGTGTGCACATTCTCCCTGCATCTGCGTGGGTTTCTT
>NW_025137859.1:0-1208 GCF_004010195.1 Chiloscyllium plagiosum
CTTCTGGCTGCACACCCTCCCCCTTAAGGATTCCACTCAAATAACAATCACTTACCTTCCCGACTGGCTTTGCGCTCCAACTTCACTTCCGCCCAGCTCCCGCCGCTCTCTGCTGCAAAAAAAGTGAAATGTGGAGCTTGTTCAAGGAACAGCTACTGCGTCTCCTTAATAAGTAGGTACCTGTCAGACAGGGGGAGGAAGTGGTCGAGTGCGGGAGCTGATGAAGTTGAATCTCTTGTCAAGTGGAAGAAGGCGGCTTATGTAAAGATGAGACATGAAGGCTCAGTTAGGGTGCTTGAGAGTTACAAATTAGCCAGGAAAGACCTAAAGATTAGGAATAAAAGAAGGACTAAAGTAAGATTAGGGTCACAGAGTGTGGTGTTGGAAAAGCAGAGCTGTTCAGGCAGCATCTGAGGAGCAGGAGAATCAATGTTTTGGGCATGAATTCAGGAATTCATCCACCACCACTCCCTTCCCCGCCACACCCCACCCACCCCACGATTCTTATCTCCAGCATCTGCAGACCTCACTTTCTCTTAGATTCCTGATGAAGAGCTTATGCTTGAAATATCGATTATCCTGCTTCCTGGATGCTGCCTGACCAGCTATGCCTTTCGAGCACCACACTCTCCGACTCTGATCTCCAGCATCTGCTGTCCTCACCTTCTCCTAGAGTAAGATTAGAGCCATTTAAGGACAGTAGTGGGCGGTCGTGCGTGGATTCTGAAGAGATAGGAGAGGCGCTAAATTTCTCGTCAGTATTGAAACACGAAAAAGACAATGTTGCCGAGGAGAATACTAAGGTACAGGCTATTGGACGAGACAGGATTGAGGTTCATAAGGAGGAGGTGTTAGCAATTCTGGAAAGTGTGAAAATAGATCAGTCCCCTGGGCTGGATGGGATTTATTCTAGGATTCTCTGGGAAGCTAGGGGGGAGAGCCTTTGGCTTTGATCTTTATGGCGTCATTGTCTACAAGAATAGTTCCAGAAGACTGGAGGATAGCAAATGTTGTTCCCTTGTTCAAGAAGGGGAGTAGAGACAACCCTAGTAATTATAGACCAGTGAGGCTTACTTCAGTTGTGGGTAAAGTGTTGGAAAAGGTTACAAGAGATAGGATTTGTAATCATCTAGAAAGGTATAAGTTGATTAAGGATAGTCAACATGATTTTGAGTAGGGTAGGTTGTGCCTCACAAACCTTATTGAGT
>NW_025137860.1:0-1208 GCF_004010195.1 Chiloscyllium plagiosum
TTACTGTACACCAACAACGCAAGCCAAGTACTACTGAAACCACAGATTGTTTCCCATGGATTCCCAAATCTAAACAGTGCAGTCCAGACGTGCTCACTATCACCATCTGGGAGCAGTCTCCCAAAGGGCTCCCAGAATTTAGAAAGTGCATAAACTGCCCTCCAAAGCTAAATCTGCTGTCACAGGCTTCACTCTCATTGCATACAATGACATTTATTGTCCAGTTCTTTAACGTGACAATGATTGTACAAACAATTTATAAAATACTTTAAATCCTGAGGAAATGTAATGTCAGCCCTTTGTAGAAGTGAATGGAAAGTGTGATGTTTGCTTGACCTTTGACTCTATGTATCAGGCCGAACTGAACCTTTAGCAAGATGTGGGGTGTTTCCCACACACTTTGTTTAAAAAAGCAAAGATTATGCTCTGAGATTTAAATGTTCAATGAGGTTTAATAAAAATCCTTCCAAAAATTGAGAGTTTGACTTCAGCTCCTTGAAAGAGACATGCTCTTGGCCTTCAATTTTGTGACATGTGATCATTCTTTGGTAAAAGGTGGCTATGTGCAACACTGCAGGATGTTGTGCTGAAGTGCCTCATTTGGTGGATGAGCTTTATTACTGGTGTAAATCGGCTAATTTTGAGATGGAATACTACTTTGAGTTAAATCTTGTTTTTAAACTGAGGCGTGCTTGTGTAACTCAAGTGTAGATCCTATGCTCATGTTTGCAATGCACCTTTCACTTTTGCAGATTAGCATTTTCCAATCTGTTTTGTAAATAAAGTTCAATATAGAAAGCACAGTGCTGGAGAACCACAGGTCCAGCAGCATCTCTGAGGGGAGTAAAACATTGTATGTTCAAAGTCTCATGACCTTTTGTCCGTTCAGACGAACTTGAAATGTAACATTTTTTCTCTTCACTGATGCCCTCAGAACTGCTGAGTTTCTCCAGCACTTTGTTTCTGGGGTTTAGATCTCCAGCACCTGCAGTTTATTGTTTTGTTATCGATCCTATGATTTGACTTGGGGAGCAAGAGGCAGCAACTGTGATCAACTAGAATAAAACTCCCCAACCATGGAAAACACAGTTCTTTATACTTTGCAAAACACAATTGTAAATAAGAAATGCAATTCAGCTAAGTGCAAGGTGGCATACCACCTGCCTTGTCTCAAACTTGCTACTCACCTTTGAGAACTAATCTGTCAG
>NW_025137861.1:0-1208 GCF_004010195.1 Chiloscyllium plagiosum
ACTACAACTAACAAGCTCTCAAAACTTTCCAAAATTAAACACATAAAAAAACCAAAGAACGAAATAAAATCCAAAATGCCAATGACACTCGATTGGGGAATTTACTCTCCAGCGCCCACTGCGGATGCTTATATATCTCAAAACTTTATCTTGTTCCCGCTACCAATCTGGAATCCAAGGCAATTAACAACAAATATCGGGCTTGAACTGCCCTTCGGTCGGCACTTAGTCATCACAAATACCTTTGTAACCCACTCCAGCATGAGCTGCACCCCAGACACAAGCAAAAAAAAAGAAAAAAAAAGTAGTCATACTAATGAAGAAGTTAAAAATGAGAACTCTACCCATTGTCAGCTATAATTTAACACTGGTTAATAGCAGAAAAATCCAACAAACTTTCTTTAAGAGAGAAACATGATTATCTAAATATCCAGCTCACTTTAAACGTTTTCGTTTTCTCTGTAGAGTCAGACGGGTTCACGGATCCATTCAAAGCAATACGCAATACCGTTGGGAACCATAAGGAATATTGAATCCCTAGTTCCCTTACTCTTCTCTTGATATCATCAAAAGATTTTGTTTCCTGAATCACTGCCGCTGAAAAGTCCTGAAAGAACATAATCCTGGAGCTCTTGTGAATTAAACCCATTGGATTTCAGAACGCCTGGGTACTGAAAGCTTCCATCAGACTTTGTTTGTCCCCATAACTATATAATCACGCAAAGACAGGATGAAGGCGTTGGTCAAGTCTGACTTTCGCGCCGTAACCCGATGACTTCCTCACTTTTCACCCGTCCCTCCTCAGTTTCGAAGTGAAGGAATCGCTGCAGCCAGTTCTTGAAAAAAAACTCAGCAAACCGACGATGTGAATATTCTTCATTTTACCCCTGTTCTCGCAGTCGTCATCTTGTTCAGTTAAGTTGCAGACCTGCTTTTCAAGGGCGAGGATTCTCTCCCGAGAGGAATCGATCACGGTCGCTGTCGGTGCATTTCGGCCCTTGGCGTCGTCTGTTCTGTTTCCAAGGCTGTCAAGTTGCTGCTCATGTTTTTGGAGCACGGCTGAGAGCGGCTCTGGCCACGGCTGAAGCCTTCTTCAATCATAGCTTCAGTCATTTCACATAACTTGGTGAACTCAGTGACCAAGGCCTGGTGAGGAACTGGGCCTATTGAACGAGCAGAGTGGGTTGCAGCTACAGCCTCAGGCATGC
>NW_025137862.1:0-1208 GCF_004010195.1 Chiloscyllium plagiosum
TAACTGGGGTTCTTTCTGAGGAAGGTGCCACCTCTACAAACAGGATGGTCCACACCTGAACCTGAGGGGCACCAGTATCCTTGGCGGGAGGTTTGCTCGTGCTCTTGGGGGTGGGGGGTTAACTAACACTGCAGGGGCATGAGAACCTAGACTGTAGTTTTAGGGTTCAGGACCTGGAGTGTAGGGAGGTTAGGAACATGGCATCAATCTTAATGGAGGGTGCCCTTTACGAGGACATAAAAATCAAGGCCAATGGCACTGCAATCTCCTCCCTTGCTTCCCAGAGAATCCTAGGATAAATGACATCAGGCCCAGGGGACCTATCTATTTTCACCCATTCCAGAATTTCCAACACCTCTTCCCTACATAACTCAAAACCGTCCACTCTAATTAATTATGACTCAGTATTCACATCGGCAACAATGTCCTGTTCCTGAGTGAATACTGATGAAAAGCATTCATTCAGTGTCTCCCCAATATCTTCAAACTCCACACACAACTTCCCACTACTATCCTTGACTGGACCTATTCCTACCCTTGTCATTCTTTTATTCATAACATATCTATAGAATGCCGGCACGTGAATGACATCACATGTCTCTACCGTCCCTCTGCCTGTCTCTGTGACAGAGTGGCTGATGGAGAAATAATGGCTCGATTTTAATCCTCCCTTCCGCTTTGGACTGCCTGCTGTCCCGCAGCTCCTGACTGTGGGGATGGTTCTCAGTAAGTGAGGGTTACATTCGGAGTTGCTTCATCTGGGAAAGTTGGGGCTCAGATGTTAACTGATGCCCGATTGCAGCAAAGAAGCCGACGCCTGTGAAACAAAAGCCTTTCTGCAGGATTGTTCTGCGAAGGTAGATTCTGAACATCAAATGGGCAGCACAAAAAGGCAGTTATTTGAATTTTACTGAGGGAAGAGAGTCCACAGTCCATTTCTCTCTTTCCCACCAGTTCAGCATCTTTCTCTCTCTCAAATAAATGATATTTGGAGGAAGTTCACAAAAAATATTTGCTAAGTTCGAGCGGCACTCTTGCGCCTGGCTGTGCCCGTGAGAGGAAGCTGCAGAGCATATCCGCCCTTACATCCCTCATAATGCCTGCAAGCGGAGGGAAATGGCTGAATACTCTGCCAATAGAGACAGCTCAGTCCATGGGGATGGGATAAACAGCATCGTCCCGGTCGGGACATTCTGCAGATCAGACAC
>NW_025137863.1:0-1208 GCF_004010195.1 Chiloscyllium plagiosum
CATTCCTCCCCCACTCTGACTGAGTGAGATTCATTCCTCGCTTACTCTGACTGAGCTAGATTCACCCCTCGCTCACCCTGACTGAGTGAGATTCACTCCTCGCTCACTCTGACTGAGCTAGATTCACTTCTCCCCAACACTGACAGAGCCAGATTCACTCCTCGCTCACTCTGGCTGAGTAAGACTCATTCCTCGCTCACTCTGATTGAGTGAGATTCACTCCTTGCTCACTCTGACTGAGCTAGATTCACCCCTTCCTCCCTCTGACTGAGGGAAATTCACTCCTCCCGCACTCTGAGTCAGATTCACTCCTCGCTCACTCTGACTGAGCTGGATTCACTCCATGCCTACTCTGACTGAGCTAGATTCACCCCTCGCTCACTCCAACTGAGTGAGATTCACTCCTCCACCAATCTGACTGAGCTAGATTCACTCCTCTCCGACACTGACAGAGCCAGATTCATTCCTCGCTCACTGTGACTGAGTGAGAGTCACTCCTCGCTCACTGTGACTGAGTGAGAGTCACTCCTTGCTCACTCTGAGTGAGAGTCACTCCTCGCTCACTCTGACTGAGCTAGATTCACACCTTCCTCCCTCTGTCTGAGTGAGATTCACTCCTCCCCCACACTGACTGAATGAGATTCATTCCTCGCTCACTCTGACTGAGCTAGATTCACACCTCGCTCACTCTGACTGAGCTAGATTCACACCTTCCTCCCTCTGATTGAGTGAGATTCACTCCGTTCCGACAGTGACTGAGCTAGATATACTCCTTGCTCACTCTGACTGAGCTAGATTCACTCCTCGCCCACTCTGACTGTGTGAGATTCACTTCTCACTCGCTCTGACTGAGTGAACTTCACTCCTCCCCCACTCTGATTCAAATAGATTCACACCTCGCTCACTCTGATTTAGCGAGATTCACTCCTCCCCCAACTCTGACTGAGTTAGATTCACTCCTCGCTCACTCTGACTGAGCCAAATTCACTCCTCCCCAACTCTGACTGAGCAAGATTCACTCCTCGCTCAATCTGTCTGAGCGAGATTCACTCCTCCCCAACTCTGACTGAGTGAGATTCACTCCACGCCCACTCTGACTGAGTGAGAGTCACTCCTCCCCCACTCTGACTGAGTGAGATTCACTCCTCGCTCTCTCTGACTGAGCTAGATTCACGCCTCCCCCACTCTGACTGAGTGAGATTCACTCC
>NW_025137864.1:0-1208 GCF_004010195.1 Chiloscyllium plagiosum
AGTGTGGGATCTATCCCTCTATAGACTGCACTCTATGCCAGTGTGGGATGTATCACTATATAGACTGCACTCAATGCCAGTGTGGGATGTATCACTATAAAGACTGCACTCAATGCCAGTGTGGGATGGATCACCATATAGACTGCACTCAATGCAAGTGTGCGATGTGTCACTATATAGACTGCACTCAATGACAGTGTGGGATCTATCCCTATATAGACTGCACTCAATGCCAGTGTGGGATGTATCACTATATAGACTGCACTCAATGTCAGTGTGGGATGTGTCATTATATAGACTGCACTCAATGCCAGTGTGGGTTGTATCACTATATAGACTGCACTCAATGTCAGTGTGGGATGTAACGCTATATAGACTGCACTCAATGCCAGTGTGGGTTGTATCACTATATAGACTGCACTCAATGACTGCACTCAATGCCAGTGTGGGTTGTATCACTATATAGACTGCACTCAATGCCAGTGTGGGTTGTATCACTATATAGACTGCACTCAATGCCAGTGTGGGATGTATCACTATATAGACTGCACTCAATGCCAGTGTGGGATGTATGACTAGATGGACTGAACTCAATCTCAGTGTGGGACATATCACAATATAGACTGCACTCAATGTCACTGTGAGATGTGTCACTATATAGACTGTACTAAATGGCACTGTAGGATGTATCACTGAGCAGACTGTACTCAATGCCAGTGTGGGATCTATCCCTATATAGACTGCACTCAATGCCCGTGTGGGATCTATCCCTATATAGACTGCACTCAATGACAGTGTGGGATCTATCACTACATAGATTGCACTCAATGCCAGTGTGGGATCTATCCCTATATAGACTGCACTCAATGCCAGTATGGGATGTATTACCATATGGACTGCACTCAATGCCAGTGTGGGATCTATCCCTATATAGACTGCACTCAATGCCAGTGTGGGATCTATCCCTATATAGACTGCACTCAATGCCAGTGTAGGATGTATCACCATATAGACTGCACTCAATGCCAGTGTGGGATGTGTCACTATATAGACTGCACTCAATGCCAGTGTGGGATCTATCCCTATATAGACTGCACTCAATGCCAGTGTGGGATGTGTCACTATTTAGACCGCACTCAATGCCAGTGTGGGATGTGTCACTATATAGACTGCTCTCAATGCCAGTGTGGGATCTATCCCTATATAGA
>NW_025137865.1:0-1208 GCF_004010195.1 Chiloscyllium plagiosum
CTCTATTTAAACAGGGTCTCTGACAGAATGTGTGTGAGAGACAGAGATAGAGAGAGAGACTCTATTTAAACAGGGTCTCTGACAGAGTGTGTGTGTGAGAGAGATAGAGAGACTCTCTATTTAAACAGGGTCTCTGACAGAGTGTGTGTGTGTGAGAGAGAGAGAGAGAGAGACTCTCTATTTAAACAGGGTCTCTGACAGAGTGTGTGTGTGAGAGAGAGATAGAGAGAGAGACTCTATTTAAACAGGGTCTCTGACAGAGTGTGTGTGTGAGAGAGAGAGAGACTCTCTATTTAAACAGGGTCTCTGACAGAGTGTGTGTGTGTGCGTGTGTGAGAGAGAGAGAAAGAGAGAGACTCTCTATTTAAACAGGGTCCCTGACAGATTGTGTGTGAGAGAGAGAGACTCTCTATTTAAACAGGGTCCCTGACAGAGAGAGAGAGAGAATCCCTCTTTAAACAGGGTCCCTGACAGTGAGAGAGAGAGAGACTCCCTCTTTAAACAGGGGCCCTGACAGAGAGAGAGAGAGAGAGAGAATCCCTCTTTAAACAGGGTCCCTGACGGAGAGAGAGCAAGAAAGAAAGAGAGAGACAGAGACAGAAAGAGAGAGAGAGAGAGAGAGACAGACTCCCTGTTTAAACAGGATCTCTGACAGAGAGAGAGAGAGACAGAGACAGAAAGAGAGAGAGAGACAGACTCCCTCTTTAAACAGGGTCCCTGATGGAGGGACAGAAAGAGTGAGAAAGAGAGAGACAGAGAGAGAGACTCCCTGTTTAAACAGGGTCACCGACAGAGAGAGAGAGAGAGAGACAGAGACAGAAAGAGAGAGAAAGAGATTGTCACTTTAAACAGGCCTCCTGCTGACAAGTGACCCTGTGTGTGTGGAGCTGGTCCATCCCTGAGAGTGACAGAACTGATAGCCCATTATGGAGGAAAGGACACGGTCAGCCCTCGATCCATGACCCTTTGACCTGTGCGCCTCTGTATCCTGACAGGTCGTCTGAGTCTAGTGGACGGGGCATCGCTGCGCATGGAGCGCCTACGCACCCAGGATGAAGGGTGGTATCGCTGTCGGATCCTGTTCCTCACACATCCCTATGATTCCCAGAACGGCACATGGATCTATCTCTCGGTCAGCAGTGAGTATCCCTTAAAACTGTCAGATACTCAGTAACGCTCCCTCTACACAGTCCCCCCATCAAACACTC
>NW_025137866.1:0-1208 GCF_004010195.1 Chiloscyllium plagiosum
ATCTTTGCTGCATCGTTTCAAGTTTAACAACATATTTTCTCTAGCAGAGAGAACAGAATTCAAGGCAGTATTACAGAAGTGGCTGAAACTAGTGTGTAAGCGACAGTGAGTACTGCAGATGCTGGAGATTAGAGTCAAGAGTGTGGTCTGGAAAAGCACAGCATGCCATGTCGCATCTGATGAGCTGGAAAGTGAATGCTTTAGGCATATGCCCGATTCCTGTTGAAGGGCTTTTGCTCAAAACATCGATTTTCCTGCTCCTCGGATGCTGTCTGATCTAGCCTGCTTTTCCAGCATCACGCTCTTAACCCAGTGTATATCCCAGATAGTCTCATTTTTCAAAAAAACCGCAGTTTCCCCTCCCACATGGTGAGCGATGCCCTGCAACGCATCTTGTCCACTGCCCACACCTCTGCCTTCGAATCACAACTATCCTAATGCAACAGGAAAATAACATTCCTGTTCCTAACCTTCCACCCCACGAAACCTCCAAATAAAATGCATCTTCCTCCCCATTTGCGCCACCTTCAAACAGACCCACTACCAAAGATATATTTCTCTCCCCACACCTATCCGAATACAATAAAGAACTTTCACTCCGTGAATACCTCATCAGGTCAACGCCTCCCACCAAGACACTCTCCAACCGCAGCTCCTTCCCTTGCCACCGCAAGAATTGCAAAACCTGTGTCCTCACCTCCCGTCCTCACCTCGGCCCAAGGCCTCTCCGAATCATTGCACATCCATCGGAGTTTTACCTGCAGTTTCAGAAACATCACCTACTGTATCCGTTGCTCCCGATGTTGTCTCCTCTCCCACATCATCAAGGTCTTGGGCCTCCTCCACCACCATCCCTTAACCAACTGATGCCTGGGGAGAGAAAGCCTCGTCTCCCACCTTGGGACACCACAACTACACGGGATCAATGTGGATTTCACTAGTTTCCTCATTTTCCTTTCCCACACGTTAACCGTCCAACTCAGCATAGACCCCATGACCTGCCCTACCTGTCCAGCTTCCTTTCCACCTTTCTGCTCCACCCTCCTCTCCTACATATCACCTCTACCCACAACTTAATCTACCTATGACATTTTCAGCTACCTTCTCCATTCCCGTCCCCTTCCCATTTATCTCTCAGCAGCTTTTGACGACAAGCATCATTCCTGATGTAGGGCTGACACATGAAATGTGGATTCTTCTGCTCTTTG
>NW_025137867.1:0-1208 GCF_004010195.1 Chiloscyllium plagiosum
CCGCAAACACTTTTCACTTGATCTGTCCAGTTGCGTTTCATCCAGTCACCAAGGGGACCACTAATATAAATGCATCTTTCACACTCTCTGCCTTATAGAATTCTCCAGAGGCAGAATGATGTGACACCATTTCCTCTTAAGCACAAATCGTCACACCCACGGGTCGTGTGATAATAGACATCAGGAACACTGCTCCACAGAAACGTATAAGAGGCAGGCAATGGAATTAGAAAGTTGAATCTGTTTAAAAACTAAAACTAAAAGTACTCCCAATGTCAGGACAGCCTGGGTTAGTAATGCACAACTCGACACCCCAAATGTCCAACTAAACGTTCATCAGCCAAAAATGTCAACGTTCAGTCACATATGCAGGTACAACAGATGAACAAACCAAGGGTAGATTCTCTCAAGTGGAGTTTTCTCACACATATGACTCATGGAGCATAAACTCTAGGATCTATTTGACACACCACACCTCTCAAATCATATTAAGTGAGGCTGTGATATGTTTTATACAGGAATATCACTGAACAGAAGCACTCAAAAATTATAAATCACAGCTCGATTTCGATCAGACAAGGCAGAAATCAGATGTACAGTCCGATTCCAGCACCAATCATTGCAACTGTTTGCAGAGTCTGGATCCGATCTGGTCTCGAGACTCTGAAGACGTCTCGACTGGTCATAGTGTATGAGTTCGGGAAGCTATATATGTAGTAGGAATCCCTTATGAAAACAATAGTAGATTTTTCAAATAATCCATCAATTTAGATTTGCCTCCGCCAAATCTGATATCTAGAACACCCAACGACCTGTAACTACTCGAGGCCTGATAAGAAATTCACACAACAAAGCTTTCCCATGTATTTTAATTTATCATTTCATCGTTAAACATGAAATTTATACCTCTGCAAGGGACAAATGATCAACTTAAATACAGACATTTACACACGAATGCCTTCTCAAATTTGAAATGAACTGCTTATTTGAAGAAATTCGGCACACACAGAGGCTCTCCCTCAACGGTTAGAACATTAGTCGCATATGTTGTGGTTCTGTTCGCCGAGCTGAGAATTTGTGTTGCAGACGTTTCGTCCCCTGTCCAGGTGATATGCTCAGTGATTGGGAGCCTCCTGTGAAGCGCTTCTGTGATGTTTTCTCCGTCATTTATTGTAGTATGAATCTGCCGCTTCCAGTTGTCAGTTCCA
>NW_025137868.1:0-1208 GCF_004010195.1 Chiloscyllium plagiosum
CGGGTTGTTCACCACATGCTTCAGCCACGCTCACTTCATTATCTCTATTATTTGGTGAGTCCCAACACCTTTATTAACGGTGACTTCAATCCCCCATAGCCAACAACCGCCCTATAGTTTCATCCTGAATGTCTCTAATCCACTTTCCTGCTCTCTCATGAAAATTGGGCAACACGTTTCTCAGCCTTTCTAGATCCTGGGTTCCCAAGGAATGGATTTTATAAGCAATGACAGTATCTTTCCCTGTGACAGCTTCTTTCCCTTATTAAAACTGCCACATTGTATTTCCTCATCAGATTCCACTTCAGAACCTCCTTCGTATCTCGCCATTCTTTTTTCGCTTCCTCTCCTTGTGCCCATTTTCCTGAACACATTACTGCCTCCTCTGTTCCCCCCATTACTGTCAGTATCACCGTCCGCCTGTTTCTGCCCAACATCCATGCAAAGCTTTAAATATTCCTCATAATCCCTCCGTTCTCTAATTTGTATTGCTCCCGAATTTCACCTCTAAGTCTCTCTTTTTCCATGTCAAAAGCACCTAATTGTGCTTGCTTCTTCGCCTGCTCTGCCTCCCGTTTTATTCTTAACATATTCTATTCTGGCTCAGTTTCTTCCCAATTAAATTTCCCCTCTAACTGTAATGTCCCCCTTACTGCAGGACAGTGTGTTACATTCTCTCCATCTAATGGGTGTGTGTGTGTGGATTGGGGGGAGGGGGCGTTGGAGCTTCCAAGTCTTCCAACCTGGGATATATATAGATGTTGTCCCCTGCTGGGCCCCCATGAATGAAGGCCCTTTATTACATTCTCTCCATCTAATGGGTGTGTGATGTGGATTGGGGGGAGGGGGCGTTGGAGCGAGGGTGAAGTTCCAAGTCTTCCAAACTGGGATATATAGATGTTGTCCCCTGCTGGGCCCCCATGAATGAAGGCCCTTTATTTTTCATTGGGTACGCGGAGATGGTTTCATGGCCCCCCTTTGTAAAGAGAAACTGCTTTCTCTGCTCTCTGGCAACCCCATCAGTCGCAAGTGATGCCTGAAAAACGTTCTGCAAATCCACTCCTTCAACTCGAATTACCTTTAAAATTTCCATCTCCTATTCTCTCTTCAACATTCTCTTCTTTGATTTATCCTTACGTCTGTAATTATCAATTAAACCTTGCATTTCATCACATATATTCCTATCAAAGGTACCTTCTTCCATTCAT
>NW_025137869.1:0-1208 GCF_004010195.1 Chiloscyllium plagiosum
AGCTTGCTGACAGTATATGAAAGCTTAGTTTCTCACTCAGTCGCAAGTAAATGAATGTAGAATCCCTCCAGTGTAGAAACAGGCCATTTGGCTAAACAAGTTCTCATCAACACTCCAAAGTGTATCCCACCCAGGCCCACCTTACATTTTCCTGAATAATGCACATCCCAGAACTCTATGGGCAATTTAGCATGGCCATTGTGTCTTACACTGCACATCTTTGGACTGTGGGAGGAAGCCCATGCAGACACAGGGAGAACATGCAAACTCCACACAGGCCGTCACCCAAGGCTGGAATTGAACCCAGTTCCCTAGTAGCATGACACAATCTTGCTAACCACTGAGCCACCATGGCACCCAGGTAGTTATACCTGAAATTGGGAGCAGGACGAGAGAAAGCTTCAGTTTACTTTCTGCTACATTCACTTTTACCAGAAATAAAGTTTTATGTAGTGCAGTGGTTCCATAAGGCAGCTCCCTCCCACCTTCTCTAGGGCTGATGGGAATGGGGGATAAATGCTGGGCCCGGCCAGTGATGCTCACATCCAGTGAATGAACGAAAACATCATCCCTTTGCCTTGCTAATAGCTTGCTGCCCCTGCAGACTAACTCAGTGTGATTTGATATCCCAGGACACGCAGATCCCTCTCTACCTCAGAGACCTACAGCATCTCCCCATTTAAACTAAAGTCTCTGTCGATACTTCCTGACAAACATCACACTAGCCACTTTATACTGTAACGGATAATGCTTTACCCACTCACTTACCGTCTCTGCATCGCTCTATGTGAGAGCAGCTTACTTCCACTTCACAATTTATTTCACCAAGAAAATACTCAATTTTTAAATCAAAGACTGACTTGAACTGATGCCAAAAGAGAAAATGCAGTAAAATCTCAGCAGGTCTGGCAGCATCTGTAAGGAGAGAAAAGAGCTGATGTTTCGAGTCTAACTGACCCTTTGTCAAAGATAAAAAATACGGAGAAATAGGGAGGTATTTATACTAGGCTGAGTGGAGAGGAAAAAGGTGACGAGAGAAAGAGAGACAATCAAGAAATAAGAGGTACAGAACAGTGAGAAAAATATATTTAAAAATAAATAAAATAAATAAAATGAAATTATCGAACAGAATGAAAACAGAGAGGTCGGGATGGGATAATCATCTGAAGTTGTTTAATTCAATGTTGAGCCCGGCAGGCTGTAACCTG
>NW_025137870.1:0-1208 GCF_004010195.1 Chiloscyllium plagiosum
CAGAGAAAACAATTCCGTTTTTCCTAGCTCTAACCTTCCATTGTAGCTCCCTGAATTCCTGCCTCAAGTCCCGTCTCTCTTCAGACCTATGTCGTTGGTGCTAATGTGGATCACGACTTGGGGCTGCTCCCCCTTCCCCCAGAGACATCACGGACACTGGCACCCGGGAGGCAACACACCAACCGTGAGTCTCTCTCGTCCCCACAGAACTTCCTATCTGTTCCCCTAACGGTCGAGTCCCCAATGACTTATGCTCTGTTCCTCTTCCCCCTTCTCTTCCGAGCATCAGGTGCCCCACTGCTTTCCCCTGGTAAGTCATTCCCCCCAACTGTATCCAAAACGATATGCTTATTGTTGAGGGGAATGAAAACAGGGGATACATGCACTGCCTGCCGGTTCTCGTTCTGTCCCCTAACTGTAACCCATCTCTCTTTTATTTTTATGTGGGGAGTGACTACCTCTCTGTAAGTCGTGTCAATAACCCCCTCTGCCTCCAGAATGATCCGAAGTTCATACAACTCCAGCTCTCGTTCCCTAACGAGGTTTGTGAGGAGCTGGTGTTGGATGCACTTCCCACAGATATAGTCAGCAGGGACACTAGTGGTGAACCTTACTTCCAGCATTCTGCAGGAGGAGCATTCCACTGCCCTAAACTCCATTCCCACTGTTCTAACTCCCGAAGTGACTACTGAAAAAAAAGGATTAGAAAATAAACTACTTACCTCACCTTGTCAATCTGGCGCCCACAATCTTTTTAGGTTAGAGGAGGAGGATGGGTGGGAGACACGACCCGAGTAATGTCTCAGGTAACACAACCACACAAATATAAACTGTTCTACTTACCATTCCCAGAAGTCTTTGCTCGCTCCTCCCTTTCTGGCCTTAAAGTAAGAAGTTTAACTATAATTACCAGCCTTCCCGACAATCACCGCGCACCAACGTCACCTCCTCCCGGCTCCCGCCTCTCGCTGCTCTGAAGTGGACCATTGGCCTTAAGGCAACCTCCGTATACATAGCATCATCCGGCACTGACAAACGGACCCCACAACCAGCAGTATAGTTCCCTTCCCACCGCTGTCCACTTTCTGTAAATACCATTCCCTCTGCGACAACCTGTTCAGGTCCAAAGAATGTGCATGTGATTTGAGGCTTGCAGTAGATCATAGTGAATTGTTCAGCATGGGATGAATGGCTTACTCCTGCTTCTT
>NW_025137871.1:0-1208 GCF_004010195.1 Chiloscyllium plagiosum
GCCAGGGTTGGAGGTTGGAGGGTAGGAAGGTTTGTTTGGGGATTTGGGCCAAGTGCTGGCAAATGGGACTAGATTAGGTTAGGATATCCTGGCTGCATGGATGAGTTGGACCGAAGGGTCTGTTTCCGTGCTGTACACCTGTGTCACTCTGTGAGACTCCATGGGATTCTCTGCCCAAGAGAGCAGTTGAGACAGCTTCATGAAGTTTATTGAAGACGCAGTTGGATGGGTTTTTGCATGGTAGTGGTATTAAGGATAGTCGGGTTAGTGCAGGTTGGTGGAGCTGTGATCTTAATGAATGACGGAGCAGGCTTGACCAAATGGTCCACTCCTGCTTCTGTTACTATGAATCTGTAACACTGCATTTCCCGCGGCAGGAGTTTTCCCAAGGCACAAAGGAGGTTTTCTAAAGTATATTTAAACCCTTTGCTTTGCTTGAACTCAAACTGCATTGACTTGGAGGAGAGTGGGATTTGCAAAGTGTCCTCTCCTCCACACGTGCCTCAACTGCAGGACAGCTGTCCGGCCCACCCTCCATTGTTGACATCACAATGCGGATGCAGCCCTGTCAGTTTCAGAGTGAAACTCCCTCCCTCTGGGCAACATCTGGGAGCAAAGCAATGTCTCCCCGTTTCCATATACCATCCTCCAGCAGCGAGGGGGAAGGGGAGGTAGGGGTGGGTGAAACACTGTTCACTTGTAGCAACTGGAGTGAATCCAGGGAGGGAGCAGACACTCCAAAGGTGCTCAAATACTTTCTATCTCTCTTAAAGCTATTTTCCTTGTGTATTCCCTCTGTTTGGCACGTATACAGTTTGCACTCTAGAAAAGGATTGCTCCTTTCCTCATGTTCACAACTAAAAGGTTAGATTCTCAAGGAACTGAGCAGCATTTAAGGGATTGGCACATTGCTCAAAAAATGGAGGTCGCCCTGGGCCTGTGGCTCGTTGGTCTAGGGGTATGATTCTCGCTTCGGGCCTTCTGGTGCGTGGGCATGCGAGAGATCCCGGGTTCAAATCCCAGACGAGCCCTTGTTTCTTACACTGCCTTGTGCAAAAATGGCCAGTCAATACTCTCGTTCATTAAACGAGATGCCGTTACAATGAACGCGGCAAGGGCAGCACTTATTCAAAGAGAATACGTGCTTGACTTCACACAGAGGGTGGTGGGCGTTTGGAACACGTTGCCAGCAGACGTAGTAGAGGCAG
>NW_025137872.1:0-1208 GCF_004010195.1 Chiloscyllium plagiosum
GCAAAACTTGACCTACTCTTGGGAAATAAGGGCGGGGCAGGTAACTGAGTTGTCAGTGGGGGAGCACTTTGGGACCAGCGACCATAATTCTATTAGTTTTAAAATAGTGATGGACAAGGATAGACCAGATCTAACAGTTTGTCTGAAATCCCGAAATCTGAAAAGCTCCAAAATCCGAAGATTTTTTTTGTGAAGTTTTTATCTCATTAACAAGGCTGTTTGGGTAGAGTTAACCCAACTCCACACCCACTTGATGCATGTCACTCAGATGCGACGTGGATAGGCTTGGCCCAGTACTGGCAGGCCTCAATTCTGTCTCAGGGCCCACAGTACTCCCAGTGATTCTGCTGTTCGGTAAGATTTTTAAAAAATTTCACCGTCAAACCATCACTTATTCTGAAATTCAAAACATTCTGAAAACCAGTTGGTCTAGAACGTTTCAGATGAAGGATTCTGTACCTGTATTAGGCAAGAACTTTTAAAAGCTGATTGAGGGAAGATGTTCTCGGGTAAAGGGACGGCTGAAAAATGGTAAGACTTCAGAAATGAGATAACGAGAGTCCAGAGACAGTGTATTCCTGTTAGGGTGAAAGGAAAGGCAGGTCGGTGCAGGGAACACTGGATGACTCGAGAAACTGAGGGATTTCTTCAGAAAGAGAAGGAAGCATACATCAGGTATACACAGCAGAGATCGAGAGAATCATTAGAAGATATAAAGGCAGTAGAAGTAGACTTAAGAGGGCAATCAGGAGGGCAAATAGGGGACATAAGATAGCTTTGGCAAATAGGGTTAAGGAGAATCCAAAGGGTTTTTACAAATACATTTGGGACAAAAGGGTAACTAGTGAGCAAATCAGCCCCTCAAAGATCTCCCAGACCATCCATAACCTCATCACCTCAGGGGATCACCCATCCACCGCCTCCAACCTCACAGTCCCACAACTCCGCACCGCCTGTTTCTACCTCCTGCCCAAAATCCACAAACCTGACTGCCCCGGCCGTCCCACTGTCTCAGCCTGCTCCTGCCCCACTGAACTCATCTCTGCATACCTCGACACGGTCCTGTCCCCCTTAGTCCAAGAACTCCCCACCTAAGTTCGGGACACCATCCATGCTCTCCACCTCCTCCATGATTTTCGCTTCCCCGGTCCCCAACGCCTTATTTTTACCATGTACATCCAGTCCCTGTACACCTCCATCCCCCATCA
>NW_025137873.1:0-1208 GCF_004010195.1 Chiloscyllium plagiosum
TGTGGATGATGGACTGTTCCACATATCCGACGAAGAGTTATCATCCTAGGAAAAAGACTTTGACTGTCCATCTTATCTAATCCTCTGATCATCTTGTATGTCTCTATCAAATCCCCCCTTAGCCTTCTTCTTTCCAATGAGAACAGACCCAAGTCTCTCAGCCTTTCCACATAAGACCTTCCCTCCAGATCAGACAACATCCTGGTAAATTTCCACTGCATCTTTTCCAATGCTTCCACATCCTTCCTGTAATGGGGCGACCAGAACTGTACACAATATTCCAGGCGTGGCTGCACCAGCGTTTTATATAGTTGCAGCATGATATTGCGCCTCCGGAACTCAATCCCTCTACCAATAAAACCTAACACACCGTATACCTCCTTATCCACCTGGATGGCAACTTCCAGGGATCTATGTACATGGACACCAAGATCCCTCTGCACATCCACACTACCAAAACAATCTGTAAAATTGACTCAGGTCAAGGCTTTCTGTTCGATTATTTCCTGAGGCATCTTAGGGTCAGGCTTTGTCTGGGAAACAAGCCTGTTCCTTGTGAAGGCTACATTTTCTGAATCTTTCGTGAAGTTTGGACATTTGTTCCCAATTGCCTTAGAATTGACTGTCTCACTAGAGGGCAGTTAAGGGTCATCCACATTGCTTTGGGTCTGGAATCACATGTAGGCCAGACCAGGTAAAGGTTATCAATATGTCAGATGGGTTTTCAACAAGAATTAATGATTGCTGAGACCAATTCCAGACATACTCATTGATGTGGAATTCCGCCAGCTCCTGGGATAGGATTTGAAACCAGCTCCTCAGAGTATTATCCTGCGTCCAGTGATATCACCCCTCACCCACTGCTGCTCCATTTAGTTATATTGTCCTGAATAGGAACTTGCCGTGGCCAGGGGTCAGGCGGTGCAATGATTTCCGGGAAGGGTGGACTGGTCTTGAGGAGAGGTTGGGTCTCTGTCCTTTGGGATTTAGCAGGATGAGAGGTGGTCTCTCTGGAAGAACAGGGAATGTGAGCAGTGTTTGGAATGGTGGGAAACCCCACAGGCGAGTCTTGCTTGAAACCAGCCGTGAGTGAGTGAGATCATGGTGCAGTTCACTCCTGTTCCCACCCGGTGACTACATGGGTACTATTTCCAGTAGAAGCTAGGGCATTGTGATCAATAGCATCAAAGGAAGTGAGAGTGGGGACA
>NW_025137874.1:0-1208 GCF_004010195.1 Chiloscyllium plagiosum
GACTTGGGGCTGCTCCGCCTCCGCTTCCAGGATTCCGAAAACGCGATGAGAGACATCATGACCACTGTCACCTGGGAGGCATCACACCGCTCATGAATGTCTCTAGTTCCCATAAAGCCTCCTATAGTTCCCTCATTTGTGTAGTCTCCAATGTCTAAAGCTCTGCTCCTCTTCTCCCTTCCCATCTGAGAAACCGGAACAGAATCTGCGCAAGAGACCTATGCCCCATTCCTGATCCTTGCTAAGCCGTTCCCCGAACAATATCCAAAACGGTATATTTGTTGCTGAGGGGAACCACTACAAGAGATCCCTGCAGTAACTACGAGTTCCCTTTCCTACTCGTGATGGCAAACCATTTACCTTCATTATGTGGCAAAGGAGCAAATGCCTCCCTGCAACTCCTGTCAATAACCCATCCAGCCTCCCGAATGATTGGAAGTTCATCCAGCAGCAGCTCCAGTTCGCTAACGTGGTTCGCGAGGAGCTGACCTTGGGTGCACTTGAAACAAATTAAATGAACAGGGACACGAGAGACGAACCGTACCTGCCACGTACTGCAGGAAGGACGTGCAACTGCCTTAACCATGATTATCACTGTTCTACATTCGCAAATAGACCACTGAAAATAATGAAACACGAAAGAAAACACGTGTCATCTTACCAAACGACGCACAGTTTTTGTTTGGTTCGGGGAGGAGGACGGGTGGGAGACATTACCCGAGTAATGTTACAGTTAAAACAAACGCTCAAATTTGTAACATGGTTAACTCTCCGACAGTCTCCTGCTCGACGCTGCCGCACTTTCTGCTGCTGGAACACCAACGGTGGGACCCGACGCTCGAGGTGAGTTTTTAACTTTTTTGCTCACATTCCCTACAGACGTCTGCTTGATGCTCCCACACGTACTGCTGTTAGAACACAATTTGGTGCCAATTAAACTGATTCACCTACGTCCAAATTTTATTGCCGAGTTTTGATGTTAATAACTCTCCTGTATCTTTCCCTGGACCTTACTGTTACTCATCCTACAGCATCTGTTTCTCCCATTACAAAGCTTAGGAAAAACATTTAAATGTCTAGTTTGCGTCTTTTCACTTCCTGATGTCCTGCCCTGAGCTTCATTTTGGAGAGTGGTGTTTCAGTGGCTTTGAGACGTGTTTTTTGCAACTTGTTCCGTGCCTATCCACTGAACGCTTGTCATTTTCACT
>NW_025137875.1:0-1208 GCF_004010195.1 Chiloscyllium plagiosum
ACAATGTGTTTTTCAAAGAAACACTGAAAAGAAAATAACCGAACTCCTCTTCCAATATCAATGTTGACCGTGTGATTTTTCCAGATTATACAAATATTGAAGTTTTCCAAAATTATCACAATGCCTTTGTTAAAAAATTTCATTTGGTTCCTGTTTAATGCAGCGATGAGCCATGAAATGACGTTCGTGAGATAAAACTGTTCTGCTGCTTGTGTCCTTGGCAAGTAGTAGCCAGAATTTACATTCAGACTGACTCTACTTCATGATATTAGGCCAAATGCTTTCTCTGTAATGCCTTTGTTATCCATTATTGTTAGTGTTGCCCATTTTGCATGAGTTTGCACAAGATTACGAACCACTGAATATTTTTGTTCACCCTGTATCCATGTCTCCCTGGTGTCTAAATCTCTTTCATCTCTGTGTCACAAATCCATCGACCTTATTGCAGCAACCTTGTCCATTCAAAAAAAAACATAATATACTCTCTTCTACAATTTTCTGTCACAAATCTATTTGCTGATGTACAGTTTTAATTGAACTCTGTCCCATCCTGTTCCTTTCTGCTTGTCTTCAGCCACATTCCCATGCTATTACATTGCTTCACCTTTTCCCTTTGGATTCGGAAAGGTCCTTTCACCTCCATCCTCTCTGTCAGTTTAATGCCCTGTCCATAAACCTACCGACATGATTGGCCAGGGCACTGGTCCCAGCACAGTTCCAGGGGAACCATCCTAATAGATTTTTAAATCAGGTATGGGATGTGTGTGACTCTGGCTGACCAGCCTTTCTTGCCCAGCCCTAGCTGCCCTTGAATTGAGTAGCTTGCTCGGCCATTTCAGAGGGTAATTGAGAGGCAAACACTTTGCTGTGGGGATGTCGTGCAGACCACGTGAGGATGGGCAGATGTCCTTCTCGAAAGGACAAGTGTTTGGATTTATTGTACATCAGTAATGGTTTCATACTTATTTGTGGATTGTTAGTTATTTTTTTTAAATTATTGATTTCAAATGTCTCCTTTTCAGATGGTGGGATTCAATCCTGCCTCCCCTGAATATTAGTTGAGGTTTTGGATACATTCTCTCGCAATAATACCACTAGCCCATTACTTCACCTGCTCACTGGAAGCTCATCCCTCAGAACTGATACCAGGGCATCATGAAGCGAGACCCATTCGTCTGACACAATTGTGTGATCCTGACATCTTCCAG
>NW_025137876.1:0-1208 GCF_004010195.1 Chiloscyllium plagiosum
GTATTTCCTTATCTCAAACCTGGATATTTTGCTAAAAATCTTGAAATTAGAAATCAATGATGCTGTAATGCCAACTAACGGAAACAGAGTATTCCTGTTTTACTCTATAACTTTTTTTCATATTTTTGAGCACCGCAATAGGTTCACATATTTGTCTGTTCCCTCCAGGAAGAGTAAGCCTTGCAAGAACTGTAACAAGCACTACATCGGAAAAACAGGCAGAAAACTAGCCAATCTGATACATGAACAACAGCTATCCAGAAAAAAAGTCATGACCCACTATCACTAGTATCCTTACATACAGATGAGGAAGTACACCATTTCGACTGGGTCCATCTAGGACAAGCCAAACGGAAATTTTACTCTATAACTTTTTTTCATATTTTTGAGCACCGCAATAGGTTCACATATTTGTCTGTTCCCTCCAGGAAGAGTAAGCCTTGCAAGAACTGTAACAAGCACTACATCGGAAAAACAGGCAGAAAACTAGCCACCTGGATACATGAACAACAGCTATCCAGAAAAAAAGACATGACCCACTATCACTAGTATCCTTACATACAGATGAGGAAGTACACCATTTCGACTGGGTCCATCTAGGACAAGCCAAACGGAAACACGCACGAGAATTCCTAGAAGCAGAGCATTCCAACCTGAACTCTATCAACAAACACATCGATTTTGATTCCATCTAACACTCTCTGATACAAGAACCGGACATAAAATCACCAATACTGGAAATTACATCACTGACTCAAGGAAACCTAAACACATAAATAGCAAGTGGGACATAGCATCTGCACTCCACCAGAGGCTCACTGACAATGTTCCCTAGTAGAGTGATGAACCATCTGAAAATGAACTCTCCAGCTCAGCGAGAAAATGACTTCCAGAAGAAGCGCAATTTCTCTCATCCTCTCTTTAAATAAATCCTTCATTCCAGTTATCATTCCAATTATTTTAAGGTTATTTGTATTCTTCTGTAAAGTAATTTGGTATCTGTCTTTCTGTCTTCTGAATGTGTGTGTGTGTTGGGGGGATTGGTGCGAGAGAGAGAGACGGAGAGAGAGAGAGAAAGAAAACAATGCTCTGTAATCTCTGTATTACTCCCCGTGCCATGTGGAAAAGAGGGAAGGATGGGGAAGACAGGATAGCTTAACATGTTGTTAACAAGATATTTCAAGGGTGGGGGTTTCAGATTTTTGGAT
>NW_025137877.1:0-1208 GCF_004010195.1 Chiloscyllium plagiosum
CAGACATTCCTGTTTCCACAACCTCCACCCCTGTAAGATGGATTCACTTGATCAATGGCTCTGCTGCTGAACCCATCATTTGCAATCCTTCCCCAATGAACTCCACTGTTCCCTTTCACCCTTTGGTTTGCAGGCAGCATGTACCATCAGTACCCTGTAGAACATTCAAACGAGTTTAGGAGCAGGAGCAAGTCATTCCGCCCTTCGTGCCTGTTTCAACATTTAATGCAATCATGGTTAATTATCCAAATCAGTCCACTGTTCCTGATTTCTACTCATGTCTCTGCCATTAAACTCTCTGGCCTTCCAGCACATATCGGTTATTTCCACTCTACTGCATTTCAGATGCATTTTGGAACGGGTAACAAAGGAGTGAAAAACATTTACACGAGGAAAGCTACAGACAACTGTTTTAGGAATCGACACGTACATGAAAAACAGAAGGGCACAAGATAATCTGAAAGATTAACGGAATGTTGGTCCTTCGTTCACTCAGGTATGAATAGCAGAGCAAGGTTTCTGAAGGTTTGTAGCTCAGGTTGTGGTTTATGGTGTAGGTGTGCTCGCTGAGCTGTAGGTTTGATATCCATTACCTGGCTAGGTAACACCATCATCATCAGTGGCGACCTCCAAGTTGAAGCGTAGCTATTAGATATAAATAGAAAGCAGGAGACAACACCCTATGAATAGCAGAATAGGCACTATTACTGCAACTGTATAGTATTATGACACGTGGTAAACACCTCTGCTAATTTAAACCAGCCACACAGAAAATGTTCACCTCGTGCCGTAATCTGTTAGAATTCGAAAGACAAAGAACTATCCCAGATGTCACTGTCTAAAGTAAAAATTAACAATTTTATTCTAACAGTTAAACAGAGAATATTAAATTGCTCACAACTCCTTTCGCTTAAACCGATCTTTTGCATCCGAATCTATAGTACTGGTCCAATAAAAATTCCAGATTAAGATTTATAAACAACATCAACTTTCAAAATCAGTCAGCTATAGAATCATCTCTTTGTATCTGCCTCTGAAGATTTTCCTGTAAATCGGATTCGATGTTCTGTTGCGCAAACTTCTCATAGACAGGTCCTTGCAGTGTGCTCTGCAAGTAGCAGTATATGTTTGCGCGTGTCCTTGGCAGTTCTTTTTCTAACTGTTCAAAATGTCCGGTTTTATATCCCAAACCATCGGATCATTTCATT
>NW_025137878.1:0-946 GCF_004010195.1 Chiloscyllium plagiosum
AACCCTGTACACAATACTCCAGGTAAATTTTCAACAACCCTGTACACAGTACCACTGGTAAAGTCTCACCAGCCCTGTACACAATAGTCCAGGTACAGTCCCACCAACCTTGTACTGAATACACCAGGTACAGTTTCACCAACCCTGTACACAATATTCCAGGTACAGACTCACCAATCCTGTACACAACACTCCAGGTACAGTCTCACCAACCCTGTACATAATAGTCCAGGTACAGTCTCACCAACCATGTACACAATATCCAGGTATATTCTCACCAACCCTGTACACAACACTCCAAGTACAGTCTCACTAACGCTGTACGCAATAATCCAGGTACAGTCTCACCAACCCTGTACACACTACTGCATGTACAGACTCATGAAACCTGCACACAATTCTCCAGGTGCAGTCTCACCAACCCTGTACACAAAGGTCCAGATACAGTCTCACTTAGCCTGTACACAATAGGTCAGGTACAGTCTCACCAACCCTGTACACAATACTCCAGGTACAGTTTCAACAACCCGGTACACAATACCCCAGCTACAGTCTCACAAACCCTGTACACAAACGTACAGGTACAGTCTCAACAACCCTGTTCACAATTGTACAGGTTCAATCTCACCAACCCGGCACACAATACTCCAGATACTGTGTCACCAACCCTGTACACAGTACTCCAGGTACAGTCTCAACAACACTGTACACAACGCTCCAGGTACAGTCTCACCAACACTGTACACAATCGTCCATGTGCAGTCTCACCAACCCTGTACAAAATAGTCCAGGTACTGCCTCACCAACCCTGTACATATTACCCCAGATACAGTCTTACCAACCCTATACACATTTCCCCAGGTACAACCTCTCCAACCATGTTCACAATAGTCAAGATACAGTATCACCAACCCTGTACACAATACACCCGGTATAGTCTCACTAA
>NW_025137878.1:994-1208 GCF_004010195.1 Chiloscyllium plagiosum
CAATACTCCAGGTACAGTCTCACCAACACTTGTAACGATACTCCATGTACAGACTCACACACCATGTACACATTAGTCCAGGTGCAGTTTCAAATATCTTGTACACAATAACCAGATACAGTCTCACCAACCCTGTACAGAATACTCCAGATACAGCCTCACCAACCCAGTACACAATACTCCAGGTACAGTCTCATGAACCCTGCACACAATA
>NW_025137879.1:0-1208 GCF_004010195.1 Chiloscyllium plagiosum
AAAGCAGTGATTGGGAACAAAAGGATCCTTCTTCGGATGGAAGCTGGTGACAAGTGGTCTTCGTCAAGGCTGTATTGTGACCACAACTTTTCATTTTCTCCATTAGCGATCTAGATAAAGTATCTGAGGGCAATGTGTGTCAATTTGCAAACAATGCAAAGGTTGAAGGACAGGTCGCATTGCGGAGGCGGGGATACCGCAGAAGGATATGGGCATGTAGGGGGATTCTCTCAAGATGAGCTTGCAGGTTGAATCTGTAGTTTGGAAGACAATTGCAATGATGACTTTTTTGGGTAATTTTGAATATAAAAGCAGGGATGCACTTCTGAGACTCTGGAAGGGTCTGGTCATACTACATCTGGATTACTGTGTGTACGTTTGGTCCTCAAATGTCAGCAAGGATGCACTGGTCCTGGTGTGTGTGTTCAGTGGTGATTCACGATTATGGTCACAGGAATGAAAAGCTTGACACTTGAGGAGCATTTGACGACTCTGGGTCTATATTCGATTATGTTTAGAAGGATAAGAGGAAATCTAATTGGTACTTAGAGAATCGTGAATATCCTGGATAGAGTGGATGCTGGGAAGGTGTTTCCATTTTTAGTAGAGACTAGAATTGAAAGGCACAGCCTTGGAGAAAAGGGAAGACATTTGAGAGCACTACTAAGAGACACTTATTCAGCCACAGAGTGGTGAATGTATGGGATTCATTGCGAGATAAGGCTGTGGAAGCCAGGTCTTTGATTACATGTAAAACTGAGATATGGAGCAGCGTGGTTTTCAAGGGGATCTAGGTTTATGGGGCGAAAGCATGAGAACTGGGTTTAGAAAGTATCTACCATGATTTAATGGCAGCGCAGACTCACTGCGCTGAATGGTTTAATGTCAGCTCCATTGTCTTATAGACTTATGCATCGAATGATCTCCATCTGCAAGTTCCCCTCCAAGGAACGTGCCAGCCTGACTTGGAGCATTGACAGCGAAGATCTGATTGAATGCTGATCTAGACTTGATGGGCCAAATGGTCTATTTCCGCCCTCCATCTTCTATTTTATCATTCTTCTGAAAAAGAAATTGATTACTGCAATGACCAGACTTGTGGCCGGTCCTCTGACACCTCTCTGAACAGGCAGTTGCTACAGTTCCAGCATCATTTCCCTGCTCTTATATTCCCACTGCGGTCAAGAACAGAAAGTATCTCTTACCCC
>NW_025137880.1:0-1208 GCF_004010195.1 Chiloscyllium plagiosum
CTGTTCCAGGACTCACTGCTCACACACTGCTCTCCCGGGACGCACTGCCCACAGGCCGCTGTTCTGGACTCACTGACCACATACTGCTGTTCCAGGACGCACTGCCCACACACTGCTGTTCTAGACTCACACCCAAACACTGCTGTTCCAGGACTCTCTGCCTACACACTGCTGTTCCAGTCTCACTGCCAACACACTGCTGCTCGAGACTCACTGCCCACACACTGCGGTTTCAGACTCACTGCCCAAACACTGCTGTACCAGGACTCACTGCCCACACACTGCTGTTTCAGAACTCACTGCCCACACACTGCTCTTCCAGGACTCACAGCCCAGACACTGCTGATCTAGGATTCACTGCCCATACATTGCTGTGAGAGACTCACTGCCCACACACTGCTGTTTTAGGACTTACTGCTCACACACTGCTGTTTGAGAATCACTCCCCACACACTGCTGTTTCAGGACTCACTGCCCACACACTGCTGTTCCAGAATCACTGTCCACACTGCTGTTCCAGACTCACTGCCCACACACTGCTATTTCAGGACTCATTGCCCACACACTGCTGTTTCTGGACTCACTGCCCAAACACTGCTGTTCCAGATTCACTGCCCACACTGCTGTTCCAGGATTCACTGCCCACACTGCTGTTCCAGAATCACTGTCCACACTGCTGTACCAGACTCACTGCCCACACACTGCTATTTCAGGACTCATTGCCCACACACTGCTGTTTCTGGACTCACTGCCCAAACACTGCTGTTCCAGATTCACTGCCCACACTGCTGTTCCAGGATTCACTGCCCACACTGCTGTTCCAGACTCACTGCACACACACGGCTGCTCCTGACTCACTGTCCACACTGCTGTTCCAGAATCACTGTCCACACTGCAGTTCCAGACTCACTGCCCACAAACTGCTGTTCCAGGTCTCACTGCCCACACACTGCTTTTCGAGAATCACTGCACACACGCTGCTGTTCGAGACTCACTGCCCACGCACTGCTGTTCCAGACTCACTGCCCACACACTCTGCTGTTTCAGGACTCACTGCCCAAACACTGCTGTTCCAGAATCACTGTCCACACTACAGTTCCAGACTCACTGCCCACAAACTGCTGTTCCAGGTCTCACTGCCCACACACTGCTTTTCGAGAATCACTGCACACACGCTGCTGTTCGAGACTCACTGCCCACGCACTGCT
>NW_025137881.1:0-1208 GCF_004010195.1 Chiloscyllium plagiosum
TGTGGTATCACTTTGATCTCTGGTTAAGGACATCATTTAGGCATTGTGCTGGCCACCAGACACAATAGAAATTTGTTCCCAAAATTGTAATGTCGCTTTAACCTCACTTTGACTCCATGATTACGAGCAAAACTATAAAAGTTCTTCAGCCTAACCATTACTTTGAGGTGAGTGAACATCATTCACTGGTAATTTCTGAACAACCCCTACTTTCACTGTTCTAGCCATTACGTTGACTATACATGAGTGCTGTTACCATGGAGACAGGATACTTAACTGTATCGGGGAATTCTAGGTGTAGTCTCTTTGCAAGTCTGGCAAAGGTTTGTTGCTCAGGTTGTGAATCAGGTTGTAAGTTTGCTCGCTGAGCTGATAGGTTTGTTGTCAGACATTTGGTCACCATTCTCGGTAACATCATCAATGAGCCTCTGATGAAGTGCTGGTGTTCTGTCCCACTTGTTATTCATCTGTCTTAGTCTGTTGTCGTGGATGGTATCACTTCCGGTTCTTTTTCTGAGAGGTTGCTAAATTGTATGTTTGTTAGTGGAGTTCTGATTTGAATGCCAGGCCTCTAGGAATTCCTGTGCGTGTCTTTGTTTAGTCTGTCCCAGGATGGATGTATTGTCCCAGGATGGATGTATTGTCCCAGTTGAACTGATGTCTCTCTTTGTCTGTGTGATCGTTGATCATGTCTTTTGGTGGCTAGTTGGTGCTCATATATCCTGGTGGCTAGTTTCCTACCTGTCTGTCCAAAGTAATGTTTGTTGCAGCCCTTGCAGGGTATTTTGTATATGACATTTGTTCTGCTGGTTGTTAGTATGAGGTCCTTTAAATTCATTAAGAGCTGTTTCAGTGTGGTGGTAGGTTTGTGGGCTACCATGATGCCTAGGGGCCAGAGTATTCTGGTCATCAATCTCCTTTCATGTTTTGCAGGATGGCTAGAGATTCTGGGCGTGTTGTGTCTTCTTGTATAGGTCTGTTGTTCAGGAATCGGCGGACTGCGCTTATCGAGTACACGTTATACCTGAATACATTGTACAGATGTTGTTTCTTGCCTACTCTTAGTTCCTGGGTGCTGCAGTGTGTTGAAGTTTGAATAAATGTCCTGATGCAGCTCAGTTTGTGGGTGTTGGGATGATTGCTCCTGTAGATGAGTATCTGGTTAGTGCATGTGACTTTCCATAAATGCAGGCCTGTCGCTCTCATTT
>NW_025137882.1:0-1208 GCF_004010195.1 Chiloscyllium plagiosum
ACCATTGGTCACAGGTCTCCATTTTGAGAAGTTGCCCTCCACTAATACTCTCTGTCTGCTGTTGCCCAACCTGTTCTCTATCCATCTAGCTAGAACAGCCTGGACCCTGTGCGACTTCACCTTCTCCATCAGCTTACCATAGGGAACCCTATCAAATGCCTTACCAAAGTCCATGTATAGGACATCGACGTCCCTTCCCTCATTAATCAACAAGGACTTGAATATAAAAGCAGAGATGTACTTCTGAGGTTCTATAAAGCTCTGGACATAGAGTCATAGAGATATACAGCATGGAAACAGACCCTTCAGTCCAACTCATCCATGCCGACCAGATATCCTAACCTAATCTAGGCCCATTTGCCAGCACTTGGCCCATATCCCTCCAAACCCTTCCTATTCATATACCCATCCAGATGCCTTTTCAATGCTGTAATTGTACCAGCCTCCACCACTTCCTCGGAAAAATGTGTTGCTGGAAAAGCGCAGCTGGTTAGGCAGCATCCAAGGAGCAGGAGAATCGATGTTTCGGGCATAAGCTCTTCTCCACCACTTCCTCTGGCAGCTCATTCCATACACGTACCACACTCTGTGTGAAAAAGTTGTCCCTTAGTTCCCTTTGAGATCTTTCACTTCTCACCCTGAACGTATGACCTCTACTTCTGGACTCACCCATCCGAGGGAAAAGATCTTGTCTGTTTATCCTATCCATTCCCCTCATGATTTTATAAACCTCTATAAGGTCACCCCTCAGCCTCTGACACTCCAGGGAAAACAGTCCCAATCTATTCAATCTCTCCCGAAAGCTCATATCCTCCAAACCTGGCAACATCCTTGTAAATGTATTCTGAACCATTTCAAGTTTCACAACATCCTTCCGATAGTAAGGAGACCAGAATTGGACACAATACTCCAAACTCTGCCTCACCAATGTCCTGTACAGCCGCAACATAAAATCCCAACTCCGATACTGAACCCTCCAACCAATGAAGGGAAGCATCCAAAATGCCTTCTGTAATTGATCTGTGACTCGACTTTCAAGGAAGCATGAACCGACACTCCAAGGTCTTTATGTTCAGCAACACACCCTACATTCAGAGCGTGCCAAATTCATGGAATTCACTGCCACAGAAGGCCTAGTCAGTTACAAATCACACCACAACAGGTTCATTTGGAAACACTAGCTTTCAGAGCGCTGCTCCTTCATCACG
>NW_025137883.1:0-1208 GCF_004010195.1 Chiloscyllium plagiosum
GTTTTTGACGCTTCAACTCTGGGAAAAACTTTCAGACCGTCAACCCTATCTACGTATCTAATGATTGTACAGACTTACGTCAAGTCTTCCCCCAGTCTCCGCTACTCCACAAAAAAGCAATATGAGTTTTTCTCGCCTCTCCAAATCCAGGCAACATCCTGGTAAACGCCCTCTGTACCCGCTTCAAGGCCTCCATACCCTTCCTGGAACATGGCGAACAAAAGTGAATACAATACTTTAAGTATGCCTTCACCAAAGTCTTATAAAGTTACAACATGACTTCCTGACTCTTGTAACCAGTTCCCTGACCAACAAAGACAAGCATGCCATTTGCCTTCCTAACCACCTAATTACTCGCATGGTCACATTCAGGGAGCCATGGTCTTGAACGCCAAGATCCCTTTGAATAATAAAGCTGTGAGGGTCCTGCCATTAACTATCCTCATTTCCTTAAACTTTGAGCTTCCAAAGTGAAACACCTCACACTTGTATGGATTAAACTTCACATTTAATTACTCTGCACATATCTGCAATTTATCTTGTTCCTGCTGCATTATTTGACAACCCTCTACATTGTCCCCAACTGCACTGAACGTTATATAATCTGCAAACTTATTAACTCACCCAATTACATTTTAATCCATGTCACTTCTATATAAGTGTTCCAGTACAGACCCCTGTGGAAAAAAGACAGAAAATGAGGGAAATGCAGAATTCTTGAAGAAATTAGGATTTTTTCAATGACAGAACAATTCTGATGAATAATCTTCTAAGTGTGATTTTTTTTAATTAACCCATAATCTTCTAAGTGTGATTTTTTTTAATTAACCCAATATTTTAATTCTGAGTTTACTGATCTTAATGAATATCCATTACAAACTGCTTTGAAAATATTGAATCATTTAAGTCCTGCATTCTCACATTAAATATTATTTAATTGTCATTTCAATTATCACACCATCATGAGATTTACATTTTAGTTCAATCCATTATTTATTAGCGCCAGTATCATAATGAAATATTAACATTCTTTTCAGGGCAACACCTGCAATCAACCAAAGTTCTCTCACCCAACAATCATTCTAACTCTCTCATTCTCTTTCATTTTAATTCTCGTATTAATGGAAGGATCATTAATCAGTCTTATCAATTAAAAGATGGGCAACTATTTTTTACATAAATATTTCAGTTTTTTCCAACGTATTGCA
>NW_025137884.1:0-1208 GCF_004010195.1 Chiloscyllium plagiosum
AGGTGTTAGCCATCAGGTGTTAGCCTGTATGTTGGCCTTCAGGTGTTAACCTGCATGTTAGCCTTCAGGTGTTAGCCTTCAGGTGTTAGCCTTTAGGTGTTAGCCTGTATGTTAGCCTTCAGGTGTTAACCTTCAGGTGTTAGCCTTCAGGTGTTAGACTGTATGTTAGCATTCCGGTGTTAACCTGCATGTTCGCCTTCAGGTGTTAGCCTGTATGTTAGCCTTCGGGTGTTAGCCTTCAGGTGTTAGCCTGTATGTTAGCCTTCAGGTGTTTACCTGTATGTTAGCCTTCAGGTGTTAGCCTTCAGGTGTTAACCTTCAGGTGTTAGCCTTCAGATGTTAAACTGCATGTTAGCCTTCAGGTGTTAGCCTTCAGGTGTTAGCCTTCAGGTGTTACCTGTAAGTTAGCCTTCAGGTGTTAGCCATCAGGTGTTAGCTTTCAGGTGTTAACCTTCAGGTGTTATCCTGTATGTTAGCCTTCAGGTGTTATTTTCAGGTGTTAGCCTGTATGTTAGCCTTCAGGTGTTAACCTTCAGGTGTTCCTTCAGGTGTTAGCCTTCAGGTGTTAACCTGTATGTTTGCCTTCAGGTGTTAGCCTGTATGTTAGCCTTCAGGTGTTAGCCTTCAGGTGTTAGCCTTCAGGTGTTACCTGTAAGTTAGCCTTCAGGTGTTAACCTTCAGGTGTTAGCCTTCAGGTGTTAGCCTTCAGATGTTAACCTTCAGGTGTTAACCTGTCTGTTAGCCTTCAGGTGTTAACCTGCATGTTAGCCTTCAGGTGTTAGCCTGTATGTTAGCCTTCAGGTGTTAACCTGCATGTTTGCCTTCAGGTGTTAGCCTGTATGTTAGCCTTCAGGTGTTAGCCTTCAGGTGTTAACCTTCAGGTGTTATCCTGTATGTTAGCCTTCAGGTGTTATTTTCAGGTGTTAGCCTGTTTGTTAGCCTTCAGGTGTCAGCCTTCAGGTATTAACCTGTATGTTAGCCTTCAGGTGATAGCCATCAGGTGTTAGCCTGTCTGTTAGCCTTCAGGTGTTAACCTTCAGGTGTTAGCCTTCAGGTGTTAGCCTTCAGATGTTAACCTTCAGGTGTTAACCTGTCTGTTAGCCTTCAGGTGTTAACCTGCATGTTAGCCTTCGGATGTTAGGCTGTATGTGAGCCTTCAGGTGTTAGCCTTCAGTTGTTAGCCTGTATGTTAGCCTTCAGGTGTTAGC
>NW_025137885.1:0-1208 GCF_004010195.1 Chiloscyllium plagiosum
CTTGATGGGCTGAAAGCACTACATCAGTTCTCGTTTTATATTTCACAATGTTTAAACGTATTATGGGATATGAACATTGTATGGGGAAAACTGCATTGAGGAGGTATTCGGCCCTGAACTAGCATGAGGAAAGCTCAACGTATTGAATGACCTCCTTTCCTGATGTTTGTGTGCAGTCTTTGTGAATGCTCTGTAAATGTTGTCACAAGCTCTCAGATGTTCGGAAGGAGGCCTCTGCAGGATCAACAGGACTGCGTTTCCCATTCCATTTTCTGATAACGAGGCTGGTGCCAGGTGTTCTGTCCGGTATTATCCTTTAAGACCCCAGAGCAGTTTGATAAAAATTGAATGTCTTAACTTGGCCGGTTCAGAGACCATTGAAGAGTTGATCACATGTCTGTGCATCTGGAGTAACTTTTAGGCCAGACTAGGAAAGCACGGGAGATTGACTTCCTAAAAGTACATGGGGAAGGAGATAAATGTTTAAAATCAACATTGGACACAAGCTCAATAGTACTGGCACCAGATTTTCGGACTCGATATTTTATTAATTATTTTTAACTTCCACCAGCTGCCAGAGCATTATCCTGGTCTGGATTCGTAATCCAATGATATTTCCACAACAACATCATCTCCACATGTGAAACCACACTGACCTGATTATTTGGGTGCGACTTGACAGCTCTGTCAAAAATAATTCCCACCAATTTGAATGTCGTGATGGGACTGAGGGGGTGGTAATAGGTCAGATTGTAATTATTCCACTCTTAGGGGACTGGACATAGCTGAGTAATTTTCCACACTGGCAGGGAGATGTCAGAGTTGGAGCTGGAATGAAACAGCTTCCCCAGGGACGCGGCTTGTTGTGCAGCACAAGTCTTCAGTCCCATTGCAGGAATCGTTTCAGGGCCTATTGCCTTTATTGTACCTACTGTGTCCAGCTGTTATTTCATGTCACGTACAGAGAATCGAATTGCTTGAATACTGGCATCTGCGAGTCCCTGGGCATCATGATGAGTGTGAGTTGGATCATCCAGTCAACACCTCTGGCTGAGGGTAGTGCCGACACCATATCCTTGAATTTCTTTCATTGATTTAGAGTAATTCCGATATTTGGGATGAGTATATTTGTGGCGTCCTCTGCTCCAGTAAATTGTTTAATAATCCACCGACATTTATGGTTGGATTTAGCAGGACGACAGAGCTTA
>NW_025137886.1:0-1208 GCF_004010195.1 Chiloscyllium plagiosum
TTTCGATTTTGACTCCGTCATTACATTGGTAGTCATCCTGAGTTGAGTACCTTTGAGGTACTGTATTTCAACTTTTTTCCTAGTTCTATACATTCTGCTTTTGGAATCTCATCTTAGTTTTTTTCCTATGTTGTTCATACCAAGGCGTACCACGACTACTGATTACTTGCCCTTCCCCTCCAGAATGTCCTGCAACTGCTCTGAGGCATAGAGCATCCCAGCACCAGTCAGCCAGCACACCATTCTGGACTCTTGTTTCCACACACAACAACACCCATCTATTCCCTTACGACTGAATCTCCTGTAACTATCACATTTCTATACCTCGATCTCCCTCGCTCTGCAAAGAGCCAAAAATGATGCTATTAATTCAGCTGCCTCAGAATGGCTTCCACTAATCTCTGTTTTACATTATGCCTCCTTATTTTTAATCCATGGACCTTAGAGTTAACTCCATTCCCCGTAAATCAGAATGTAACCAACAAGAAAATTCCCAAGAGGATCCCTCACAAAAATGCCTTATTAAAAATTTATCGCTCGTGCAGTAGCGTCGATCCGCCAGCAGGTGGTGACATTATGTCATTTCAGGCAGAAGAGAGCAACCTCCATCTACGTTTCCCGCATTGAGTGCAGAAATGAGTATACAGACAGAAACGCACAATGATAGACACACATAGAAACACATGCTCATGCAGGCACACGCACAGATAGACAGAAACACACGGATAGAAACACAAAGATTCACACACACAAGCACATGAATATGAAACGCACAGAGATGCGTGCACACACACACAAGCATAAATATTAAGCTTAGAAGCACATAAGTGAGACTAGGTCAGATTGGGATGTCTGTTCAGCACAGCTGAAGTGACTGTTTCAGTACTGAATGACTCTATGAGTTGGCAGTTCCGAAGGCAAATGAAATATCAGCATTCATTTTGAGAGCATCAGAATGCAAGAGTATGGATGCATGACTGAGGCTTTGTAGGCTCTGGTCAGACAACATTTTAAATGTTGTGAGCATTTTTGTACCTGACTTCTAAGGAAGGGTGTGCTGGTCTTGGAGGTGATTCAGAGAAAGTTTCCAATAAAGATCCCAGGATGAATAGCTTGTCGTGTTAGAGGTGGTTGAAGTCTCTGAGTCTGTTCTTGATGAAGTTTGGAAGGATGGAGAAATCTGATTGAAACTTGCAGAATACTGAGAA
>NW_025137887.1:0-1208 GCF_004010195.1 Chiloscyllium plagiosum
GGCCTATCGTACACTCTCAGACACAGTATTCCAGTCCCTAACACCTGGATTAATCCACCCTATCGCGCACTCTCAGGCACTGCGTTCCAGACCCTAACCCCTGGATTAATCCACCCTATCGCGCACTCTCAGGCACTGCGTTCCAGACCCTAACCCCTGGATTATTCCGGCCTATCCCACGCGCTCAGGCACTGTGTTTCAGACCCTAACCCCTGGATTAATCCAGCCTATCCCAATCTCTAAGACACTGTGTTCCAAACCCTAACACCTGAATTAATTTGGCATCCCGCACACTCTCAGGCACTGTGTTCCAGAGCATAACCCCTGGATTAATCCGCGCTATCCCGCACTATCAGGCACTGTGTTCCAGACACTAACCCCTGGATTGACCCGGCCTATCATACACTCTCAGCCACTGCATTCCAGACACTAACCCCTGGATTAATCCGCCCTATCCCACACTCTCAGGCACTGCATTCCAGACACTAACCCCTGGATTGACCGGCCTATCCCACAGTCTCAGACACTGTGTTCCACACCCTAACCCCTGGATTATTCCGTCGTATCCCACACTATCAGGCACTCTGTTCCAGACCCTAACCCCTGGATTAATCCAGCCTATCCCACACTCTCAGAAACTGTTTTACAGACCTTTATCCCTGGATTATTTCAGCCTATCCCACACTCTCAGACACTGTGTATCAGATTCTAACCCCTGGATTAATCCGGCCTATCCCACTCTCTCAGGCAGTGTTCCAGACCCTAAATCCTTGAATTAATCTGGTCTATCCCACGCTCTCAGGCACTTTGTTCCACACCCTAACCCCTGGATTAATCCAGCCTCCCCCACATTCTCAGGCAGTGTGTTCCAGAACATAATCCATGGATTAATCTGGCCTAACCCACATTCTCAGACACTGTGTTCCAGACCCTAACCCCTGGATTAATCCGGCCTATCCCACTCTCTCAGACACTGTGTTCCAGGCCATAAACCCTGGATTAATCTGGCCTATCCCTGACTCTTAGGCACTCTCTTTCAGACCCTAAATCCTGCATTAATCTGGCCTATCCCACACTCTCAGAAACTGTATTCCAGACAAAAATCCCTGGATTAATCCGGCCTATCCCACACTCTCAGACACTGTGTTCCAAACCCTAACCTCTGGATGATTCTGGCCTAACCCACATTCACAGTCACTGTGTTCCAG
>NW_025137888.1:0-1208 GCF_004010195.1 Chiloscyllium plagiosum
AAGTATGTTTTCTCACTAGTGTAAATTTCCCTGACTTATCAGTACGCGATATTCATTTCAGATACATTGAGTAAAAGGAAGCAGAAAGCGAGACAACATGCAAAACGTGGAATGAAGGTCTGTTATAGAGAAACACTGGCAGGGGCAGTTAGCACTGTCAGCGCTGCCTATAGAAGTTTCACACAATCTTCAGCTTTTCGTCTGGCGTGTGGCATGAACCTCAGAGAATTATTTCAAAAGGTCTGCACTGTTACTGTGTGATACTCTGTGACACAGATGTATTTTGGCCGTATCAATCTAACCTGTGAGCACCTTCTCACATTCTGTTGTTTTAACTGTGATTTTGCTCAGAATCCCAAAACAAGTCACAGTGCAAAATGAAGCCCTGCAGCCCACCTTCGCTGTGCTGGCACTAAACAATAAGGAAATGTAGGGTGTAGGTTTGCTCGCTGAGCTGTAGGTCTGATATCCAGACCTTTCATTAACTTGCTAGGTAACATCATCATTGGTGAGTTCCAAGTGAAGCGAAGCTATTGTCTCCTGTTTTCTATTTATAGCTTTCTCCTGGATTGTGTTCCTGGGGTTTGTGGTGATTTCATTTCCTGATCGTTTTCTGAGGGGATGATGGATGGCATCTGATCTATGTGTTTGTGTATGGCATTGTGGTTGGAGTACCAGGCCTAGAGGAATTCTCTGGCATGTTCTTGCTTAGCCTGTCCCAGGATAGATGTGTGGTCCCAGTCGAAGTGTTTTTTTTTCATTCGTACGTAGGACTACGAGGGAGAGAGGGTCCTGTCTTTTTGTGGACAGCTGGTGTTCATGTATCCTGGTGGTTAACGTTTTTCCTGTTTGTCCTACGTAGTGTTTATGGAAGTCCTTGTATGGAATTTTGTAGATAACGTTGGTTTTGTCCATGGGTTGTACTGGGTCTTTTAAGTTTGTTAATTTTTGTTTGTGAGAGTTGGGTGCGTTTCTGTGTGACTAGTGAATGTCTGTGTGGTTCGATCGATTAACTTTATTTGATTAATTAATTGTCACATGAACCTGAGTACAGTAAAATGTTTTTTTTTGCGTTTGGTAAAGGCAGATAATAGTAATCAAGGGCATGCAGATCACACCATGAGAAAAACAAAATTTTGAACAGATTAAGGTTTTCAGGTTACTCGGCAAAGAATGTGCACTCGGCAAAATCCACATTAACATGATCA
>NW_025137889.1:0-1209 GCF_004010195.1 Chiloscyllium plagiosum
ATGATCACACAGTTTCTGGGAGTGATGATCACCGAGTTTCTGGGAGTGATTATCACGCAGTTTCTGGGAGTGATGATCACCCAGTTTCTGGGAGTGATGATCAGCCAGTTTCTGGGAATGATGATCACCTAGTTTCTGGGAGTGATGATCACCCAGTTTCTGGGAGTGACGATCACACAGTTTCTGGGAGTGATGATCACCCAGTTTCTGGGAGTGATGTTCACCCAGTTTCTGGGATTGATGATCAGCCAGTTTCTGGGAGTGATGATCAGCCAGTTTCTGGGAGTGATGATCACACAGTTTCTGGGAGTGATGATCACCTAGTTTCTGGGAGTGATGATCAGCCAGTGTCTGGGAGTGATGATCACACAGTTTCTGGGCGTGATGGTCAGCCAGTTTCTGGGAGTGATGATCACCCAGTTTCTGGGCGTGATGATCAGCCAGTTTCTGGGAGTGATGATCACACAGTTTCTGGGAGTGATGATCACACAGTTTCTGGGCGTGATGATCACCCAGTTTCTTGGCCGGATGATCGGCCAGTTTCTGGGAGTGATGATCACCCAGTTTCTGGGAGTGATGATCACACAGTTTCTAGGAGTGATGATCAGCCAGTTTCTGGGAGTGATGATCACACAGTTTCTGGGAGTGATGATCACACAGTTTCTAGGAGTGATGATCAGCCAGTTTCTGGGAGTGATGATCACACAGTTTCTGGGAGTGATGATCACCCAGTTTCTGGGCGTGATGATCAGCCAGTTTCTGGGCGTGATGATCAGCTAGTTTCTGGGAGGGTGATGTTCACCCAGTTTCTGGGAGTGATGATCACGCAGTTTCTCGGAGTGATGATCACCCAGTTTCTGGGAGTGATGATCACCCAGTTTCTGGGAGTGATGATCAGCCAGATTCTGGGAGTGATGATCACACAGTTTCTGGGAGTGATGATCACGCAGTTTCTGGGAGTGATGATCACCCATTTTCTGGGCGTGATGATCACACAGTTTCTGGGCGTGATGATCAGCCAGTTTCTGGGAGTGATGATCAGCCAGTTTCTGGGAGTGATGATCACACAGTTTCTGGGAGTGATGATCACGCAGTTTCTGGGAGTGATGATCACGCAGTTTCTGGGAGTGATGATCACCCAGTTTGTGGGAGTGATGATCACGCAGTTTCTGGGACTGATGATCAGCCAGTTTCTGGGAGTGATGATCA
>NW_025137890.1:0-1209 GCF_004010195.1 Chiloscyllium plagiosum
TTGGCCCGTGGTGGTTACTGTACAGTGGGAGTTATATGGGGCTGTGATGGTTACTGTACAGTGAGGGGTATGTCGGGCCGTGGTGGTTACTGTACAGTGGTAGGTATGTTGGGCCATGACTATTATTGTACAGTGGGAGGTATGTCGGGCCATGACTGTTTCTGTACAGTGGGAGATATGTTGGGCCATGATGGTTATTGCACAGTGGGACGTATGTCTGGCTGTTACAGTTACAGTACAGTGGGAGGTATGTCGGGCCATAATGGTTACTGTATAGTCGGAGGTAAACCAGCCGTTAAGGTTACTGAACAGTGGGTTGTATTTGGGGCCATGATTGTTCCTCTGCAGTGGAAGGTATTTGAGACCTTTATAGTTATTATACAGTTGGAGGTATGTCAGGCCGTGACGGTTACTGTATAGTGGGAGGTATGTCGGGCCGTGATGGTTACCGTGCATTGGGAGGTATGTCGGGCCGCGATGGTTACTGTGCAGTGGGAGGTATATCGGGCTGCGATGGTTACTGTACAGTGGGAGGTATGTCGGGCCGTGATGGTTACCGTGCAGTGGGAGGTATATCGGGCCGTGATGGTTGCTGTACAGTGGGAGGTATGTGGGGCTGTGATGGTTATTGTACAGTGGGAGGTATGTCGGCCGTGATGGTTACTGTACAGTGGGAGGTATGTCGGGCCGTGATGGTTACTGTGCAGTAGGAGGTATATCGGGCTGTGATGGTTATTGTGCAGTGGGATGTATGTCTGGCCGTGATGAATACTGGACAGTGGGGGATATGTCGGGCCGTGATGGTTGTCGTACTGTGGGATGTATGTCGGGGCCATCAGGATTAATGTACAGTTGTAGGTATGTTGGGACATGATGGTTACTGTGCAGTGGGATGTATGTCTGACCGTGATGGTTACTGTACTGTGGGAGGTATGTCTGACCATGATGGTTATTGTACTGTGGGAGGTATGTCGGCCCGTGATGGTGACTGTACAGTGGGAGTTATATCTGGCCGTGATTGTTACTGTGCAGTGGGAGATATGTCGGACCGTGATGGTTACTGTACAGTGCGAGGTATGTCGGGCTGTGACGGTTACTGTACTGTGGGAGGTATGTCGGGCCGTGATGGTGACTGTACAGTGGGAGGTATGTCGGGTCGTGATGGTTACTGGGCAATGGGAGATATGTCGGGCCGTGAATGGTTACTGT
>NW_025137891.1:0-1209 GCF_004010195.1 Chiloscyllium plagiosum
AATTTCCGCTCCAGAGAGATGAGGTATCATAGGTCAAGGCGGAGACTGGGAGTTTAGTAGTCTCTATGGGCCTCAGTGCCATTCTCCAAGTGTAACACTCAACGAATCACCCTATTTTCGGATTCTCTCTATTTCTCTGTCTCAAGTAGGTACGCAGGAAATGCCCAGCTCAATAGACTTCACAAAAGCTGGGATTCTCATTCATTACCATGAATTCCAGTACATTTGTTGAGCCCGCACTAGGATGAATTATTTCTCCCAGTCGAAGTGGTGTCATTCTGTGCATGTCCGTAAATATAGTAGTGATAGTTGTTCATGTCTTTTGGTGGCTATTTGCTGCTTGTGTATCCTGGCAACTAGTGTCCTGCCTGTGAGACTGATGCAGTTTTTAGTCAGAGGGATGGACGACAACTCCAGGGTTGGGAACAAAAACAACTTCGAATAGCACTGGAATCCAACTCAAAAGACAATGATCTTATGGAAGAAACTGAGCATGTCATCAGACAGACAGCAGCTTTTGCACTAAACGGGACGAAAAAAGGGACACGCCCTGAATACCCATGAAAGGAAAAACCTGGAAGGACTGAGAAAATGTAATGATATTGTATTCCTACCGACTAAAAAAGGGCACGTGTCCGTCATTCTTACAGAACACAGTACATTGAAAAGGCAAACTCTGTACTCGCAGACACTGACACCTTAGTACAGGTGGAAATGGATCTGACTCCACAGCAAAAAACTGGATCACAGCGCACTGCAGAATCTCCACAAAGCAGGCGAAATGAACAAGACTGACGGTACAAGAATGAAACCTGGTGGATACAACACATCCCTTTTCTACGAATTACCGAAGTTACGGTACAAGAATGAAACCTGGTGGATAAAACACATCCCTTTTCTACGAATTACCGAAGTTACACAAATCGGGGGGTGGTGGGGGGTGCTTCAGACCCATAGTGCCACTCATTGACGCACCGAAATACAGATGACCAGAGAAGCTTCTCCAAAAACTGAAACCAGTTATTAGAAGCCTTACGCTACTGAATCCACTCCACCAAACAATTCTTCAGCATCACCCATGCACCAAGCTAGGGGAAGACGAAGTCATGGTATGCCTTGTATTCCCTTGTCAAATCCAAGTACATGACATAAAGTTGCAAGTTACTGTCTCAAGCTGAAGCAGAAAGATTAATTCTGCATGATCCTTCT
>NW_025137892.1:0-1209 GCF_004010195.1 Chiloscyllium plagiosum
GATTGTCTACAGCAGACACCGCAAGGCACTGGAGCTGTCCCACCAACACTACCTGCATAAGATCCTGGGAAACTGCTGAGAAGAAAGATGCACCAACACCAGTCACCTCGACCAGGCCGACATCCCCAACATCGAGGCACTGACCACCCACACCTTCATCAGCTGCAATGGGCTGGGCACATTGTCCCCATGACCGACACGAGATTCCCTACTCCCAACTCCGAAAGGGCAGGTGAGCCCCAGGTGGATACTCTCAAGGCCTCACTGGGGAAGTGCGGCATTCCCACAGACCCCTGGGAATTATTGACCCAGGGCCAAACAAGTGAGGGAGGAGCATCTGGGAAGGTGTTGAGCACTTTCAGACTGGCCGTTGGGAAAGAGCGGAAACCAGGCAAAAACAGCAAAAGGAGCATGCTCCCACACCAATGCCCCACCCACCCCTTTCTGTCCCAAACATAGCAGAGCCTGTGGAAGTCACAGCGGTCTGTACAGCCACTTACAGACTCACTCTGAGAGTGGATGAGAGTCATCCTCATTTGTGAGAGACTGGTGATGAATGAATGAAATGCAAACCAGCCATCCATCCATCCAACTGAGCAAAGCAACCCCTACTGGCAAAGTTACCATTTACTAGTTTTGAGGGGAGGGGGTTGGGAGGAAGGCAGCAACGTTTCACCAAGAACGGTTTGATATTCTCCGCTGCACTGCCTGGACTTTGTCCATTAATTTTGTATGTTCAGAAACAGTGAAACCATTTCTTGGACCCAATTTATTCAAATCTTTCATTATTTTAAATATTTTGATCATTTTCCTTCCCAGACTTTTTCCCAAGAACAGACAGAATTTTACAAGTCCCCGAAAGATGATTGAATCTGGGGTAAGTGTGTTCAGTCTTGGGTAGATTAGCTGCAATACGAGACTGCTCTGGAATTGGCTACACTGCGTCCCCTCAGTCATCTCAAAAACTCTAACTCTACTCCATTTGTCCTCTGTATTGACATAATTTTCTCTTTAAAATCTCTATTAAACTTGTCAAATATGACATTGCCTGTAATAAACCTGCTCTCAGCCTTGATTAGATAACTCAGTTAATGCATCTCAAAATATGAATCTGAAGACTTTTCCACAACAGACTTTAAATGAATTGGAGACCAGTTCACCAAAATAATTCATCTCCCTCATGCACAACACACAACACACATCAAACAC
>NW_025137893.1:0-1209 GCF_004010195.1 Chiloscyllium plagiosum
AAGAGATTGGTGTCAGTCTGCTCCTCCACGGGCATGTTACTTTCTCAGAGTCGTGACAGTCTGCTCTTCTCTGTCTGAGTTTAACAGCAAATATGGTTTCATTACTGTCTTCGCTGGATGATTCACATAGACAGAATGGAATAAGTCTTCTCTTCTCTGAGTGAGTTACTTTGACAGAGTGGGGTCAGGCTCGTCTCACTGCTTGTGTTTCATTGACAGAATCAGATCAGCCTGCTCTTTCCTGGATGAGTGACAGAGAGAAATTGGGTACAGCCTGCTCTTCTCTGAGTGAGTTACGTTGACAGAGTGGCATCAGTCTGCTCTTTCTTGGGAAAATTATACTGACTGAGTGGTGTCAGTCTGCCATTTGCTGGGTGAGTTACATATTAAGTGTTGGGTCAGTCTGCTCTTCCCTGGATGACTAACATTGACAGGGTGGCGTCAGTCTACTCTTCCCTGGGTGAGTTACATTAACAGAGTGCGGTCCGGCCATAATTTCCTCGTTGAGTTACATTCTTGTCAGTACCTCCATACTAAGGATTTGAGGAATTAACAAAAGTAACTCGTCCCCTACATCTTTGGGATATTTTGCGATGGGAGGTGAATCTTATGTCATTGAAAGACAACTGTGTCCCAGAAATGCATTTCTAATAATTGCATGTACTAATTCGACACTGCAAGCGGTCGGGAATAATTTGAGGAGAGGTGCAGGGTAGAATAATTAAAGTCAAATGCACTGATGCCGAGGAGACATGACACAAGATGTGCGTGTGGAGCTGATGGTGCAAGGCTCAGTGTCAGTGCTATTGGTTCAGCATTTATTTCTCACTGTTCGCAATGGCTCACACACCACTGCTGTCAATTCACAACAATGAGCCTGTTCATCTTGGTTTGAAAATCCCTGCGTGTGTATTAACGTGGTTAATGGGACGCGAGAGGAGATGAGCACATCCTCTTTATCCTGTCAGTTTCAACAGGTGAAAATATCTGTTGGATGCCAATGCAAGAGGATACTGTCTTTTTCTGTGCCTTTTCAGTGGGGCATGCTCAGCATTGAAATGTCTGTATTTGCACAAGCAGAGTTTGATTGCCATTCATACTGAGCAACTCTAATACAGGAAACGCGTTTTTGAATTCTTGTGATCAAGTGGTTCAGGCATTGCACATATGGACGAGAAATCTGGCTTTTAACTTGGCGCCGTGGATGAG
>NW_025137894.1:0-1067 GCF_004010195.1 Chiloscyllium plagiosum
GCACGCCAAGGGGTCAGCACGCCAAGGGGTCAGCACGCCAAGGGGACAACACGCCAACAGGACAGCACGCCAAGGGGACAACACGCCAAGGGGTCAACACGCCAACGGGGACAGCACGCCAACAGGACAACACACCAAGGGGACAACACGTCAACGGGTCAGCACGCCAAGGGGACAAAAAGCCAAGGGGACAATACGCCAAGGGGTCAGCACGCCAACGGGGACAACACGCCAATGGCGACAGCATGCCAACAGGACAACACGCCAAGGGGACAACACGCCAAGGGNNNAACGGGGTCAGCACGCCAAGGGGTCAGCACGCCAAGGGGTCAGTACGCCAAGGGGACAATACGCCAACGGGCCAGCATGCCAAGGGGACAACACGCCAACGGGGTCAGCACGCCAAGGGGACAACACGCCAACAGGGTCAGCACGCCAACAGGGTCAGCACGCCAACGGGACAGCACATCAACGGGGTCAACATGTCAACGGAGACAGTACACCAACAGGGTCAACATGCCAACAAGGACAACATGCTAACGGGGACAACACGCCAAGGGGGACAACACGCCAAGGGGGACAACACGCCAAGGGGACAACACGCCAACGGGGTCAGCACGCCAAGGGGTCAGCACGCCAAGTGGTCAGCACGCCAAGGGGACAACACGCCAACGGGCCAGCATGCCAAGGGGACAACACGCCAACGGGGTCAGCACGTCAAGGGGACAGCACGCCAACGGGTCAGCACGCCAGGGGGACAACACGCCAAGGGGGTCAGCACGCCAAGGGGACAACACGCCAACGGGTCAGCACGCCAAGGGGACAACATGCCAACGAGGTCAGCACGCCAAGGGGTCAGCACGTCAACGGAGACAGCACGTCAACGGGGACAGCACGTCAACGGGGACAACACGTTGGCGTGTTGTCCCCGTCGGGGACAGCACGTCAATGGGGACAGCACGTCAAGGGGACAACACACCAAGGGGACAACACACCAAGGGGACAATACCCCAACGGGACAACACGCCAACGGGACAACACGCCAACGGGACAACACGCCAACGGGG
>NW_025137894.1:1090-1209 GCF_004010195.1 Chiloscyllium plagiosum
TGTCTGCGTGGGTTTCCTCCGGGTGCTCCGGTTTCCTCCCACAGTCACAAAGATCTGCAGGGTCAGGTGAATTGGCCGTGCTAAATTGTCCCATAGTGTTAGGTTAAAGGGGTAAATGT
>NW_025137895.1:0-1209 GCF_004010195.1 Chiloscyllium plagiosum
AGGGCGTGGCTTTTAGATAAACACAAGCATTAGCTTACTCTCGCTGTTCGTGGACTTCCAGGGATAACTTTTCTGATGACCATAACTTCTGTTTGCAAATAAAGTATTTTCATCCTGAGGAATTATCTGTGTTTCCTGATTATCCTGATTGGCACATTCAACCACGACAACATTGACATTGGCACGATCGGGAAGAAACGGACCCGAAAGTGGCAGCGACCTGAGGGCGCATCCCCATCGGTCGGGGACACTCCTATGCCCGACACTATAAATGGTAAAAAGGGAAGTGTTTCACTGTTAATTCTGAAAAATTCTGCAGAGTGATGGAGATCCTCAGGAACGCAGGGCTGTAGGAAAACTGGTGGTGGTTATCTCAAATCCAACGGTCCAAGAAGATTGATCATATATTGAGATTTGAGGAGAATCAGAGGATTGATCGAGATGACTGTGCATTGGGTTTAGTGGGAATGGAAAGTAGAAGTTGGCTGGAATTAAATTTCACGTGGTGTTAGAAATTCCCCATGTATATCGCCTCACAGGTGACAAGGGGCTGGACAGGCAAGGCAAAGAAAGTCACTGTGTATAACGCATCGCTGGTGGCGAGGGTTGAACGGACAGTGCAGGAAAAAGTCCTCGCATGTTCTGAGGGTAAAGTCCGAGAAGAGTAAGGGTCCATATGGGAAGAGCGAACGAGGACAGGTTGCATGTTATTAATTAGGTAGAATCAAGGAAGTTTAGGACTGAAGATCGATAAAGGATGATTATGAGTTGTGCATTTAGTGAATACAAATAATAATAATTCGCATTGCATTACCAGACTGGTGAGACATTGAGGAGTGATATGTGAGAATAGGGACAATAGATTAGCTTCACTGAAATGCATGTCAGGAGGAGTAAATGAGGCATAGTTGAAATATTGGGTAAAATATTCCGAGTCTCAAAACATGACATTGTGATGATCTCCAAGAAATGGGGAAAAAAAACTAAGAACTGCAAACCAATTGTCCAAATGAAGCTATAAATATGTATGCTGAAATGGGTAGATTATTTAAAAATCATAAATCAAAGGTGATTCTAAAAAGTAAAGTCTGGAAAGGGAACAGGAGTTAGAAATAATAAAAAATTTCAGTCGGGGGGCGAAATAATAAAAAAATTCAGTCGGGGGGACGAAATCTGAAACTGGTAAGAGCATAACAGGCGTCTTTTCGG
>NW_025137896.1:0-1209 GCF_004010195.1 Chiloscyllium plagiosum
CTGCACCCTCGAGGCTCGCAGCTTTATTCCTGACTTAGGGCTTTTGACTGAAACGTCATTTTCTTCTGCAACTCGGATGCTGCCTGACCTGCTGTGCTTCTTCAGCACCACTCTAATATTGATTCTGATTCCCAAAATCTGCAGAACGTACTTCCGTCCAAATTATTCCCCTGTCCATTGAACTTTAGCGATCGTGAATTCCCACTCCATGATCTCTTTGTCCGTCTACACCACACTGAATACTCACTGTTATTGTTTCTTCTCCCAAAATTCATTTACTTTCATTGATCTGGATTCAATTCCATTCAGCATTTTACCTTTCCACCTGATTGATACATCCGTGCAGTCCCTAGCATTCTTCACCATAGTCAATTGTTGCATCATCAGCAAAGTTCTAAACCATGGCTCCTACAACTAAGTCTAAATCACTGATCTACATCAGAAAACAGTGGAACTCCACTGGAAACACGCATGCGAACAGCTTTTATTGCTGGTTGGGATTAACGGCTGCAATAACAGCAGAATCGAACTTCTGCTGTCATTTGTAAACTTGCTGGTGACTCTGCCAGTTGGTCTTCTGAGGGACCACTTCTCACATATGGGAGTGGTGAATGACTTATGCGCACTGTGATTGAGTAAGTGAGTTTACACCTCAGCGCGTAATTGAATCCCTTCCTGCCGTCACCCTATGGCCCTGACTTCTTGGCGCTGTGGGTATCCTTGTGTCTATTTAGTTTGATAATCAGTTGAATTCGAGTCCACACAAACACGATTCCCCCTTCGCCTGTTGTCCATGCATTTTTATTCTTCCTTAATCTCCCACGGAATGTGGCTATCATTGGTCTAAAGAGCATTCATTGTTCATTCTAATTCACCTCGAACTGAGTTAGAGGGCATTTATGGCTGAACCACATTGTGTGGGTCTGGAGTCACATGTTGACAGGACTGTGGACAGTCGGCAAATTTCCCTTTCGAAGGGACATGAATGAATAAGACTTTAGCAATATAAAGTTGTTGTCTCTGTTCCTGAGATTGGGTTTATTTTCCAGATTTTATTCATCGAATTTAACGAACAGCAGCAGCCACATTCCAGTCTCCAAAGATTACTAGCCCAATAGATCACCGCTGCACTAACAACTCCCTGCTGCATGTCTCCATTCAAAGAATGATATTGTAAATTCAGATTATCCCAGATGGAGCGAGAATAGG
>NW_025137897.1:0-1209 GCF_004010195.1 Chiloscyllium plagiosum
ATGCTCCCTATAATGTTTCCAGGTCAACGCTGCGGAAGCTTAAGGGATGGTTTGGTTCCTTTATCTTGTCATCGTGGTATGCCCCTCATCAAACTTACTAAATTGCAGTTGCCTCAAGGAGGGGGAGGAGTTGATTTCCCAGATATCAGAAGGTATTAATTGTGTTCCCTGCTGTCCTTTGTCTGTGATTGAGTAGGTAACGATCCAAACTCAATGTGGCTGGATATTGAGGCCTCCCAAGCAAAGTGCCCTCTTATTAACCTATTGTTCATGGATAAGATGAGGACAGTTCTGGACCACTGCCGGAACCCCATTGTCAGTAGTACAGTCAAGGCATGGAGGGCGATGCGTCAGAGTGAGTTTCGTTTATCCAAGACTTTGCCACTTACACCTATAGTTGGCATGCCAGGATTCCCACCAGGGATGATGGACTCAGGGTTCAAACTATGGGTAGCAAGAGGAGTTTCTAGTTTGGGAGACTTGTTTGAGGGGGAGGTTATGATGTCTTTTGAGCAACTGAGCCACAAATACGGGTTGCCAAGCAGAGACCTTTTCCATTTTTTTCAGATTAGGCATTTCATCCAGAAGAAGACTACGCTTCTCACTAAGCCCTATAAGCCTGATTATCTCCAGAGATGGGAGGCTCTTCCAGTTTCATGGCTGGGCCGAATATCTCTCATTAAGATGAATGTTCTTCCTCGGATGCTGCCTGAACTGCTGTGCTCTTCCAGCACCACCGATCCAGAACCTATAAGCCTGATACAGAGAGGTTGTTGCTACACTCCACAAGCACCCTTTCGGTTAGTGCCCTCTGTCACCTGCTGGGTGGCAGGGCCTGGCAGGATATTAACCGGTTATGTGAGGTCTGGGAGCAAGAGCTGAGAGTAGAGATCTCTTCTGAAACATGGGAGAACATATGGGAGAATATTCAAAAGATCTCAATCTGTAACAGGACATGTGCTACGCAGTTAAATATTTTACACAGGGCTTATCTAGCACCAGACCGTCTGGCAAAGTTTAAAAAAGGGGCATCTTCAGTGTGCCCCAAATGTAAAGTAAGTGTAGGTACTCTTACTCATTGCTTCTGGACATGCCATAGGCTCTGTGTTTATTGGAGCGCTGTGGCGGGAGAGATAGGGAGGGTATTGAGGACTGAAGTCAAAGCACACCCAATATCTGTGGGCGGCACGGTGGCACAGTGGTTAGCAC
>NW_025137898.1:0-1209 GCF_004010195.1 Chiloscyllium plagiosum
TTGTTTTGCTTAATGTCGAATACTTTGACCAAGTAAATTCTATTTCAAACACAGCACCTCACATATACCAGCGGAATGGGCCGAGCTGGGGGAGTGATAATCATTTCAGGAATTATATCGGATACTCAATCCACCTCTCAGATCCAGCCCGGCCACATATAAGTTCAGATGAGATACCTGCTCGGCATGAAGCACTGCGTAGGCCAGGCTAGTGTACTGCTCAGCAATCCGTCGAGGATCGAACACTATTTAGAGCTCACCAGTTCACGACTTATCGGTCTAACAGTGCACCGATCTATAAACTTGAACTAGATGATCTGTTCAGCACAGGGCGCTGTGCAGAACACACAAAGGCATTGTTCTATACACACGTACTGGATATCTGTGCAGCATGGGGAGCTGTGCAGTGAATATCAGTGAATTTATCTATTAATCTGGAGCAGTTACCTTCCCACCATACACAGCTGTGTACACAAATTACTGCATTGCTGAGTAACATTGTGGTAGATCACTGCCCAGCGTGGGGAAACTTGCAGCTCATGCTGGAAATGACAGGATGTGCAGCTCCCTCCATTTACAGCTCCATATCTACAATTTGGCATGACACAGGGCTGCTGTGGATGTGAAACTCACTGGCAGAGAGAGATGGCGGGGGAATTAGTTTAAATACCAACAAATGGGAGGAGCTTGGCTAAAAGAGAGGGGGAGATTGAGAGAGAATTTCAGAAAAGGATCTGATGGTAGGTTTAAAAATTGTGAAAGGAAAACATTTCGATAGCAGCTTGCAATATAGGCCACTGTTTACAGGAACGGTGGGTGAGCAGGATATTGGTGTAAGTTAAGATGATGGAGAGTTTTGGATTCGCATATGTGCTGCAGCTTTGTAATTGGCAGTAGGGTCAGAAGAGTCTTCGACTCATTGGTCTGAATCTGACAATAATTTGTCTCAGTGCCATTTTCATTTAGTGTGATAGAAGGATTGTCTGCACGAGGCCGAGCTAGTTTCCTGGTGTTATCTGATTGAACTCACCTCATTAACTATCCACCCCACTCCATGGTGTCCCTCTCATTCAATGACAGCCCGACTCTCCCACGCATCATGGCTGGAGGTACACACCATCTCCCGGATGCCCCTGGATATTCAGTGATCACTGGTACTGCTGCCATCATTAAAAAGCCAATGGGCACACGGTTGAGCTTTCTCAGTTT
>NW_025137899.1:0-1209 GCF_004010195.1 Chiloscyllium plagiosum
AGAAAGGACTCCATCTGTGATGCAAACTTTCTGTAATTCTCGGGCTGGGATCTTGCTGTACATTAAAATAAGTCACAGGTCAGTCAACCCAGACTCATTTACCGGTGTGAGAAAGTGAGGACTGCAGATGTTGGAGAGTCAGAGTTACAAAGTGAGGAGATGGAGAAGCCCAGCAGGTCAGCCAGGAGAGTGGATGGTTCAGGACTGACCTGCTGGGCTTTTCCACCTCCACACTTTTCCACTCAACTCCCTCTGCCCCAGGGAGTGGGGCTCACAGCAATGTTGAGGGCAGGAAAATATTTGAGGGGGGCACAGTTGGTGAGGTAGGTATTTTGGAGGGAAGGTATTTGGGGAAGGGAAAAAATTTGGGAGGAGAGTGAAAATGATGGGCAATTGTTTTTAGGGGGTTCAAAATTAGGTGAGCACGTTCAGGTCTGAAATAAAGAAAAGAGAAAGGGAGGTTGAGAAAAAGAGAGAAAGGTAGAGAGAGTGGGGATGGAGAAGGGGGATGAGAGAAAGATGGGGCAGAGACAGACAGTGAGAGGGAGGGTGTGAGAGAAAGGCAGATTGAGAGAAAGAGACAGACAGGGAGAGAGAAGGACAAAGAGAGAAGGGGAAGTCAGACTGAGAGAAACAGGCGTTGAAGCATGGACAGACTGAAGGGGTGACACTCAGTATTCCAGTTGGTTCCAGCTCCCTCTCTCTCAATGGTTTTTCACACTTCCTCTCTCTCATGCTCCTGAGGTTTCCTTCAGCTTGTCTCGCTCCCTCTCTCTCTCCCTCTCTCTGGATGGTGAGCTGGTCTCTGTCCCTTGCCATGTTGGTCACCTCAGAAAGCCACCAGAAAATTCAAGAGATCAGTCTGCAGGTGATCCCTGGTTTTGTTCATTTCTGGATGGTTTCCCAGAACTTTCTATACTTCTGGCCAATTCGGAGAATCAGTTAATAGTTTGAAGCGTTGCTAATCATTTGGATGGATTGTTCCTGTTAGTTTCTTTATGTAGCAGGACCCAGTGCCTTCCTATCTGGGCCCTCCTTTGTTTGGTGGAGACGTTGTTAGGGATATGCCTGCCCAGGGGACCTGCTGCCTTTGACATTATGCTGATGGTATAACCATCTGGCTGCTGTCTGGCTTTTGTGATTTAGGAGTATAACTTGTCCAATATACCCAGCACCTCTTGGCTGTCTATCTGTGTTTTAGCAAGGAGG
>NW_025137900.1:0-1209 GCF_004010195.1 Chiloscyllium plagiosum
CAAGTGTTGCACCTCCTGCGGTTGCAAGGGAAATGTTCATCCTGGAGTTTGATTACTCGTGGTGTACTGCAAGGATCTGTTTTGGGGCCACTGCTGTTTGTCATTCTTATAAATGACCTGGATGAGGACATTGAAGGTGTGTTAGTAAATTTGCGGATGACATTAACGTTGGTAGAGTTGTGAATAGTGCTGAAGGATGTTGCAGGTTACAAAGGGACATAGATAGACTGCAGAGCTGGGCTAAGAGGTGGCAAATGGAGTTTAATGTGGAAAAGTGTGAGGTGATTCACATTGGAAGGGGTAACAGAAATCAGAGTACTGGGCTAATGGTAAGATTCTTGGCAGTGTGGATGAACAGAGAGATCTCAGTGTCCATGTGCGTAGATCCCTGAAAGTTACCACCTAGGTTGATAGGGTTGTTAAGAAGGTATATGGTGTGTTAGTTGAAACTTTATTGCTGGAACAGCACAGCAGGTCAGGCAGCATCCAGGGAACAGGAGATTCGACGTTTCGGGCACAGGCCCTTCTTCAGGAATGCTGCCTGACCTGCTGTGCTGTTCCAGCAATAAAGTTTCAACTTTGATCTCCAGCATCTGCAGACCTCACTTTCTCCTCATATGGTGTGTTAGCTTTTATTAATCGAGAGATTGAGTTTCGGAACCATGAGGTCATGCTGCAGCTTTACAAAACTCTGCAGTTTGTGTATTATGTACATTTCTGGTCACCATGTTATAGGAAACATGTGGAATCATTGGCAAGGTTCAGAGGAGATTTACTATGATTAGATTACATTACAGATTACATTACAGTGTGGAAACAGGCCCTTCGGCCCAACAAGTCCACACCGACCCGCCGAAGCGCAACCCACCCATACCCCTATATTTACCCATTACCTAACACTACGGGCAATTTAACATGGTCAATTCACCTGACCTGCACATCTTTGGATTGTGGGAGGAAACCGGAGCACCCGGAGGAAACCCACGCAGACACGGGGAGAATGTGCAAACTCTGCACAGTCAGTCGCCTGAGGCGGGAATTGAACCCGGGTCTCAGGCGCTGTGAGGCAGCAGTGCTAACCACTGTATCACCGTGCCGCCCCGTGATCTTGCCTGGTATGGAGGGAAGGTCTTATGGGGAAAGGCTGAGGGACTTGAGGCTGTTTTCGTTAGAGAGAAGAAGTTAAGAGGTGACTTAATAGAGACATAC
>NW_025137901.1:0-1209 GCF_004010195.1 Chiloscyllium plagiosum
GCAGACCTCACTTTCTCCTCAAAGATCTTTTGAGGGGCTCTATTCTCTCCCTCATTATCCTTTTGTCCTTAATGTATTTGTAAAATCTCTTTGGATTCTCCTTCATTCTATTTCCCAAAGCTATCTCATGTCCCCTTTTTGTCCTCCTGATTTCCCTCTTAAGTATACTCCTCCTGCCTTTATACTCTTCTAAGGATTCACTCAATCTATCCTGTCTATACCTGACACACGCTTCCTTCTTTTTCTTAACCAAACCCTCAATTTCTTTAGTCATCCAGCCTTTCCTATACCTACCAGCCTTTCCTTTCACCCTGGCAGGAATATACTTTCTCTGGATTCTTGTTATCTCATTTCTGAAGTCTTCCCATTTTCCAGCCATCCCTTTTACCTGCAAACATCTGTCCCCAATCAGCTTTCGAAGGTTCTTGCCTAATAGAGTGTAAATTTAGCCTTTCTACAATTTAGAATTTCAACTTTTAGATCTGGTCTATCTTTTCCATCACTATTTTAAATCTAACAGAATTATTGTCACTGGCCCCAAAGTGCTCCCCCACTAACACTTCAGTCACCTGCCCTGCCTTATTTCCCAAGAGTAGGTCAAGTTTTGCACCTTCTCTAGCAGGTACATTCACATAGTGAATCAGGCGACTGACTGTGTGGAGTTTGCACGTTCTCCCCGTGTCTGCGTGGGTTTCCTCCGGGTGCTCCGGTTTCCTCCCACAGTCCAAAAGATGTGCAGGGTCAGGTGAATTGGCCATGCTAAATTGCCCGTAGTGTCAGGTAAGGGGTAAATGTAGGGGTATGGGTGGGTTTCGCTTCGGCGGGTCGGTGTGGACTTGTTGGGCCGAAGGGCCTGTTTCTACACTGTAATGTAATCTAATCTAATCTAAATTTGTCTTGTGCACACTTAACAAATTCCTCTCCATCTAAACCCTTAATGCTATGGCAGTCCCAGTTTATGTTTGGAAAGTTAAAATCCCCTACTATAACCACCCTATTATTCTTGCAAGGAGATCTCAGCTATCTGTAAGTTTGTTTCTCAATTTCCCTCTGGCTATTAGGGGGTCTATAATAGAATCCCAATAAGGTTATCATCCCTTATTTCTCAGTTCCACCCAAATAACTTCCCAGGATGTATTTTCAGGAATATCCTCCCTCAGCACAGCTGTAATGCTATTCCTTATCAAAAATGCCACCCCCCCCCCCCCC
>NW_025137902.1:0-1209 GCF_004010195.1 Chiloscyllium plagiosum
TACAATTGCAACATTTAAAAGGCATCTGGATGGGCATATGAAGGGTTTGGAGGGATATGGGTGCTGGCAGGTGAGACTAGATTGGGTTGGGATATCTGGTCATGGACGAGTTAGACCAAAGGGTCTGTTTCCGTGGTGTATATCTCTATGACTCAGTGACTCTATGACTACGAGAGGCAAAACTCGTGACAGACTGAAATCAAATGGAACTTGCAAAAGCAGAGCTGACATTCTTGGGACGTAACATCGGTCATGGAAGGTTAACCCCACAGAACGCAAAGACAAAGGCCATCGAGGAATTTCCACAACCAACCTTGAAGAAAGAGATGCTTTGATTCTTTGGACTCAATGGATTCTATTGGAAGTTTGTTCCAAACTTTAGTAGTGTAGTGGCACTGTTAACCGATTTACTGACGAAGAACACAAAGTTTCAGTGGACAGAACCATGCTAGGAGGCATTCGACCATTTCAAATCGATATTCACCACCAAACCAGCTTTAGCACCATAAAATGTTTCAAAACCTTTTAAAGTCACCATCGAATCTAGTGACAGTGGAGTTGGAGCTGTACTCCTCCAGGAAGATGAGGATGGGATTGAACATCCCATCCTCATCATCCACTTTTCAACATCCACCAGAGAAAACACTCCACAATCGAAAAGGAACTATTGAGTTTGGTACTGGCCTTCCAACATGTTAATGTGGATGTCATGAACAATGTATCGGAGACGGTTGTATACAATGACTACAATCCACTTACATTCTTGGAATGTTTTAAAGATAGGAATCGGAGACTATTTCATTGGAGTCTTATGTTACAGACTTTTAATTTAAAAATCATACATGTTGCGGTCGGAAGAATGTAATTACAGATGCGTTATCGTGGATTTAACTGATAGCTTTGAGATGTGATTTGTCTTTATTTAATGGTTTATATATATATATCTGTATATGGGAATAAATTAAGGTGAACTGATATAAAAGTTATCTGTATGTTCGGATAATGTGTTGACAACATAGAAAAATAAATGAAGCCATCTTTTCATTATGATGGTTCATTTTTTCTTAAGGGGGGGAGGTGTTATGAAGATGTGGGTGCACTTTAAGAGGGCTAAAAACAGCAGAACTACCGGACACAGCACCAAGTGTTCTCAATAAGGTAACAACGTAACACTCGGTCGATCAACTCGACTAGCTCGTTGCCTGGAGA
>NW_025137903.1:0-715 GCF_004010195.1 Chiloscyllium plagiosum
CCATTCACTTCCCCGCACTCTCATTCATATTCCCGCTCTCCCATATCTTCCCCACTCTCCCATTCACTTCCACGCTCTCCCATTCACTTCCCCACTCTCCCATTCACTTCCCCGTTCTTCCGTTCACTTCCCCATTCCCCCAGGCACTCCCCTGCCATCCCATTCACTCACCAACACTCAGTCACTAAACAACGTGCCTGAAGATGTCCCTGAAGACAGTGCTGTAAGGGAGGGGTTTATCCATTCCTTCCCTAACTGTAGTTTCCTGCAGAGCCTGTGGTGTCAGGTTCTCCCTCAGCTGGCTTCGGGAATGCTGCACCGTAAAGTTGGTCAGTAAGAACTCAGTGAGTACCAGGAGGGACAATGTGTCCACCATTGTCATGGAGTGAAAGAGAAAACCTGTATCATGTAACAATCTCTAAAGGACAACCAATAAAAGGTGTAGTCACTTTTACAATGTGTGCAAAGCCATCAGGAAAATTCTCTTCCCCACTCTCCCATTCATTCCCCCACTCTCCTCATTCACTTACACACCCTCCCATTCCCTTCCCCGCTCTCGCCATTCACTTCCCCGCTCTCCCATAAACTTCCCCTCTCACCCATTCAATTCCCCGCTCTCCCATGCACTTCCCCACTCTCCCATTCACTCAACCGCTTTCCACATTCACTTCCCCGCTCTCACATACACTTCCCCGCTCTCCCATTCACTTCCCCG
>NW_025137903.1:722-1209 GCF_004010195.1 Chiloscyllium plagiosum
AGGTCTCCCATTCACTTCCCTGCTCTCCCCATTCACTTCCCCGCTCTCCCATAAACTTCCCCACTCTCCCATTCACTCAACCGCTTTCCACATTCACTTCCCCGCTCTCCCATACACTTCCCCGCTCTCCCATTCAATTCCCCGCTCTCCCATGCACTTCCCCACTCTCCCATTCACTCACACACTCTCCTCATTCACTTCCCCGCTCTCCCATTCACTTCCCCGTTCTCCCATTCACTTCCCTGCTCTCCCATTCACCTCCCAGGTCTCCCACTCACTTCCGTGCACTCCCATTCACCTCCCAGGTCTCCCATTCACTTCCCTGCTCTCCCATTCACCTCCCAGGTCTCCCATTCACGTCCCTATACTCCCATTCACCTCCCCACGCTCCCATTCACTTCCCTATACTCCCATTCAGTTCCCCACTCTCCCATTCTCTCCCCCGCTCTCCCCATTCACTTACACACACTCCCATTCACTTCTGCGC
>NW_025137904.1:0-1209 GCF_004010195.1 Chiloscyllium plagiosum
GGCTGGACATGAACAGTGAGGAGGCCGGACATGCACATTCTGGAGGCTGGACATGAACGGTCTGGAGGCTGGAGGCGGGACATGAACATTGAGGAGGCTGGACATGAACAGTGAGGAGGCCGGACATGAACGGTCTGGAGGCTGGACATGAACAGTCTGGACGCTGGAGGCTGGACATGAACGGTGAGGAGGCTGGACATGAACGGTCTGGAGGCTGGACATGCACATTGAGGAGGCTGGACATGAACGGTCTGGAGGCTGGAGGCGGGACATGAACATTGAGGAGGCTGGACATGAACAGTGAGGAGGCCGGACATGAACGGTCTGGAGGCTGGACATGAACAGTCTGGACGCTGGAGGCTGGACATGAACGGTGAGGAGGCTGGACATGAACGGTCTGGAGGCTGGAGGCTGGACATGAACAGTGAGGAGGCTGGACATGAACGGTCTGGAGGCTGGACATGAACCGTGAGGAGGCTGGAGGCTGGACATGAACAGTGAGGAGGCTGGACATGAACGGTCTGGAGGCTGGAGGCGGGACATGAACATTGAGGAGGCTGGACATGAACAGTGAGGAGGCTGGACATGAACGGTCTGGAGGCTGGAGGCGGGACATGAACATTGAGGAGGCTGGACATGAACAGTGAGGAGGCTGGACATGAACGGTCTGGAGGCTGGACATGAACCGTGAGGAGGCTGGACATGAACGGTGAGGAGGATGGACATGAACAGCGAGGAGGCTTGACATGAACGGTGTGGAGGCTGTTCATGAACGGTCTGGAGGCTGGACATGAACGGTGAGGAGGCTGGACATGAACGGTCTGGAGGCTGGACATGAACGGTCTGGAGGCTGGACATGAACAGTGAGGAGGCTGGAGATGAACAGTGAGGAGGCTGGACATGAACCGTCTGGAGGCTGGACATGAACGGTGAGGAGGCTGGACATGAACGGTCTGGAGGCTGGACATGTACGGTCTGGAGGCTGGACATGAACGGTGAGGAGGCTGGACATGAACAGTGAGGAGGCTGGACATGAACGGTGAGGAGGCTGGACATGGATGGTGAGGAGGCTGGACATGAACGGTCTGGAGGCTGGACATGAACTGTCTGGAGGCTGGACATGAACAGTGAGGAGGCTGGACATGGATGGTGAGGAGGCTGGACATGAACAGTGATGAGGCCGGACATGAACGGTCTGGAGGCTGGACA
>NW_025137905.1:0-1209 GCF_004010195.1 Chiloscyllium plagiosum
CTCATCAATCCTCTTTGTTACTTCTTCAAAAAACTCATGACATGATTTCCCACGCACAAAGTCATGTTGACTATCCTGAATCAGTCCGTGCCATTCCAAATACATGTACATCCTGTCCCTCAGGATTCCATCCAATAACTTGCCCACCACCGAGGTCAGGCTCACCGGTCTATAATTCCCTGGCTTGTCTTTACCATCCTTCTTAAACAGGGGCACCACATTTGCCAACCTCCAGTCTTCCGGCACCTCACCTGTGACTATCGATGATACAAATATCTCAGTAAGAGGCACAGCAATCACTTCTCTAGCTTCCCACAGAGTTCTCGGTACACCTGATCATGTCCTGGGGATTTATCCACCTTTAACCATATCAAGGGAACCAGCACTTCCTCCTCTGTAATGTGGACATTTTGCAAGATGTCACAATCTATTTCCCTACAGTCTATATCTTCCATATCCTTTTCCACAGTAAATACTGATGCAAAATATTCATTTAGTATCTCCCCATTTTCTGTTGCTCCACACAAATGCCACCTTGCTGATCTTTGAGGGGCCCTATTCTCTCCCTAGTTACCCTTTTCTCCTTAATATATTTGTAAAAACCCTTTGGATTCTCCTTAATTGTATTTGTCAACGCTATCTCATGTCCCCGTTTTGCCCTCCTGATTTTCCTCTAAAGTATACTCCTACTTCCTTTATACTCTTCTAAGGATTCACTCGATCTATCCTGTCTATACCTGACATATGCTTCCTTCTTTTTCTTAACCAACCCCTCAATTTCTTTAGTCATCCAGCATTCCCTATACCTACCAGCCTTCCCTTTCACCCTGACAGGAAGATACTTTCGCTGGATTCTTGTTATCTCATTTCTGAAGGGTTCCCATTTTCCAGCTGTCCCTTTACCTGCGAACATCTGCCTCCAATCAGCTTTCGGAAGTTCTTGCCTAGTACCGTCAAAATTGGCCTTTCTCCAATTTAGAACTTCAACTTTTAGATCTGGTCTATCCTTTTCCATCATTATTTTAAAATGAATAGAATTATGGTCACTGGCCCCAAAGTGCTCCCCCACTGACACCTCAGTCACCTGCCCTGCCTTATTTCCCAAGAGTAGGTCAAGTTTTGCACCTTCTCTAGTTGGTACATCCACATACTGAATCATAAAATTGTCTTGTACATACTTAAGAAATTCCTCTCTATCTAAACCTTTAA
>NW_025137906.1:0-1209 GCF_004010195.1 Chiloscyllium plagiosum
CAAATTCACCTAGATCATCTTGGCAACTTCCCTGTCCTGCCCATCACCGCGCCAGCGAACGACTATTTCCAGACATATACTGCAAGCTCACCGACTTCCACAGCTACCAATATTACACATACCTCGTGTAAAAACGCCATCCCTTTTTCCCAATTCTTCCGCCTCCACCATATCTTTTCCTAGGATGACCAAATCCACCTCAAAAAGACCCAGTTTGGTCCCCTTCTTCCATAATCGCAAAGTCCCTTAACACGTGGTTGACGATGCGCTCCAGTGCATCTCCTCCACCTCATGCACCACTGGCCTTGATCCCGACCCTTCCCACAACAAGGACAGAACTGCATGATTCTCAAATTTCACCGCACCAACCTCCGCATAAAGCGTATCATACTCCATCACTTCTGCCATCTCCAAACAGACCCTACCATCAGATATATATTTGCCGTCCCATTCCGATCAGCATTCCGAAAAAGACCATTCCCTCCTCGTCAGGTCTATAATCGCAATAAGCCCACACCCCACTACTGGCATCTTTCCCTGCCCCCGCAGGAAGGCTAAAGCCAGCGCCCGCACCACCACACTTATCTCCATCTAAGGCCCGTAGGGATCCTTCCACATCCGTTAGAAATTCACCTCTCCTGCTTCAAATGTCATCTACTGCATCCGTTGCACCCAGTAGGGTCTCCTCTACATCAGGGAGACAGGGCACCTTCTTGCAGATCATTTCAGAGAACATCTCTAGGACACCCGCACCAACCAACTTCACCATCCCATGACTGAACAATTCAACTTGCCCTCCCACTCCGTCAAAGACGTACAGGTCCTGGGCCTCCTTTACTGCCAAACCATAACCACCCAATGCCTGGAGGAGGAAGGCTATATATTCAGTGTTGGAACTCTGTCACTTCGCAGAATTAGTGTGGATTTGAACAGTTTCCTCATTTCCCTTCCCCCAAGTCCCAAGCCTCCAATTTGGCACCGCCCTCAGCACCCATTTGATCACTGCTCCTTCTGACCTATCATCTTCTCCCTCACGTTCATCGAACGAGAGCTGCCTCCATTGGGAGAGTATCACACAGTAACTGTGAAAATCTTTTGATGTCATACTCGAAGGTGCATGCTATAAAAAGCTGAAGACTGCGGGAAACTGCTGTGGTCAGCGCTAACACAGATGATCAGCGGGAGACAGGTGGGCACATAAACCAGAAA
>NW_025137907.1:0-1209 GCF_004010195.1 Chiloscyllium plagiosum
ATTCCACTGCCTGCGCTGCCATTACTCTACTCTTCGTCTCCAAAACAAGAACACTGAGTAGCTTACCTGTGGACTTTAAATTTAGGTTAGAGGAGGAGGATGGGAGGAAGGCCCTACTATGTAGGGCCTGGGGTCTAGAACACACCCCAGCATGAGCCAGCCAATGCAGGCTCACCCCAACCCTTTGCTCTGGAGGGAGGAAATTCTGCTCCAAGTGTAATATTCAGCCCAGAAAAATATTATCACACAGAAGGACATTATTCAGGCCCTTTGAGAATAGTATCATATAATGGTTGCAGAATGAGGGAACCTGACCAGCAAAAATGGAGAGATCGGGTCACCCACTGGTTTTACTTCGAATTGAATTAGGGTATCATTACCCCTACTACAGGATTTAATATGGGTTTTTAAATTTTCATCCCAATTTCTCTCCTTTACTGAAGGAACTGATCTGGACTCGGGTACAATTTCTTAGGTGCTGGTTAATGTCAGGGTATCTTTCCCATTGCACTGGACAGCATTGGAGTGCCTTTCCCCTTGCACAGAATAATGTTGGGGTATTGTTCCCAGTTCGAACCCAGAGTTAGAGAGATAATTTACTAACTCAGGATGCCCATAGTCTCAGGTATATCTCAGTTTGAGAGATCAGTAAGTGTCAGCATCTTACCCGAAGGATGTAAGTGTTGTTAGAATTGTCAGTAAACTCAATATCTTCGATATTAACTTTCTTTTTCTTCTTCTTTTTCTTCTTTTTTTTGCTTTCATCCTCTTCCTCCTCATCTTCGACCTCTTGCACTTTGATCAGCGGCCACCATCCTCTCATCCGCTTGCTTCTTATGATGGAAGTGCGTGGACCTGCTTTTTCTTTTGCCATCTTGATGGTACATTGTTTTGCAGTCTTTGCTCCTCGGACCATATCATACAGCTTCAATTCAACAGAACCTTTGATGGCAGAAGGGAATTATTAACACAGCCTGTAATTATCTAGCAAGCGAAAATTTGATTTCTGATAGTCAACGTGGTTTGTCAAGGGCAGGCTGTGTCTCACAAATCTCAATGAGTTTTTTGAGAAGGTGACCAAGCATGTAGATGAGGATAGGGCAGTTGACATGGTGTACATGGACTTCAGTAAAGCCTTTGACAAGATTCCACATAGTAGGCTGTTGGAGAAAATGTGCTGGAAATGTGTTGCTGGAAAAGCGCAGCAGG
>NW_025137908.1:0-1209 GCF_004010195.1 Chiloscyllium plagiosum
GAGTGCTGCATTGTCAGCGGATCAGTGTGGAGGTAGTGCAGCATTGTCAGAGGGTAAGTGTGGAGGGAGTGCAGCATTGTCAGAGGATCACTGTGGAGGGCGTGCAGCATTGTCAGATGGTCATTATAGAGGGAGTGCAGCATTGTCAGAGGGTCAGTATGGAGGGAGAGCAGCATTGTAAGAGGTTCAGTGTGGAGGGAGTGCCGTATTGTCAGAGGATCAGTATGGAGGGAGTGTAGCAATGTCAGAGGGTCAGTGTGGCGGGCGTGCAGCATTGTCAGATGGTCATTATAGAGGGAGTGCAGCATTGTCAGAGGATCAGTGTGGAGGGCGTGCAGCATTGTCAGAGAATCAGTGTGGAGCGATTGCAGCATTGTCAGAGGGTCAGTGTGGAGGGAGTTTAGCATTGTCAGAGGATCAGTATGGAGGGAGTGCTGCATTGTCAGAGGGTCAGTATGGCTCTAGTGCAGCGTTTTCAGAGAGTCAGTGTGGAGGGAGTGCAGCGTTGTCAGAAAGTCAGTGTGGAGGGAGTGCAGTATTATCAGATGGTCAGTATGGAAGGAGTGCAGCATTGCCAGGGGGTCAGTATTGAGGGAGAGCACATTTGTCAGAGGGTTCGTATGGAGGGAGTACAGCATTGTCAGAGAGTCAGTGTGGAGGGAGTGCAGCAATGTCAGAGGTTCAGTGTGGAGGGAGTGCAGCATTTCCAGAGGGTCAGTTTGGAGGGATTGCTGCATTGTCAGAGGATCAGTGTGGAGTGAGTGCAGCATTGTCAGAGGATCAGTGTGGAGGGAGTTCAGCATTGTCAGAGGATCAGTATGGATGGAGTGCTGCATTTTCAGAGGATCAGTATGGATGGAGTGCAGCATAGTCAGAGGATCAGTGTGGAGCGATTGTAGCATTGTCAGAGTATCAGTCTGGAGGGAGTGCAGCATTGTCACCGAATCAGTGTGGACGGAGTGCTGCATTGTCAGAGGGTCAGTATGGAGGGAGAGCAGCATTGTAAGAGGTTCAGTGTGGAGGGAGTCCCGTATTGTCAGAGGATCAGTATGGAGGGAGCGTAGCAATGTCAGAGGGTCAGTGTGGAGGGAGTGCAGCATTGTCAGAGGGTCATTATAGAGGGAGTGCAGCATTTTTCTGAGGATCAGTGTGGAGGGAGTGCAGCATTGTCATAGGATCAGTGTGGAGGGATTGCAGCATTGTCAGAGG
>NW_025137909.1:0-1209 GCF_004010195.1 Chiloscyllium plagiosum
CGCAATGCGTCAAAGGCAAACTTGTGTGCTTAACGCTCACTCTGTGCGCGGCTCTGTGGCGCAATGGAAAGCGCGTTGGACTTCTACATCTCTGTACAAGTTGCTATTCAAAGGTTGTGGGTTCAAATCCCATTAGAGTCGAGTTTTAATTTATGTATTGCAAAGTGGTCAGACCAGACACGGCTGTCATCTGAAAATGCAACAATATTCGTGCAGAAACCCACTGTCTCAAAACGGAACATTTTCCTCTCACAGATTTACATTTTCGAAGTCTATATATGATAGAGATCGATAAATATCTGCTAGCAACTAGGCAACACGATGACGTGGATGGGCTGGAAAAAGACTTAACATTGTTGTGTCAGCCATGATGATATCGAATGCCGTGGCGGGGCAGGATCGGTGTTAAGAATGGCCGCCTTCTGCTCCTTTGTGTCTGTGACATTTCTGGCCCGGGTTTTTAAACAATCACAACAAGGACAATATGAAATAAACGCCAAGTAATATTTTGGTCTCACCTCCACCTCGCTTCCCTCCCAGCACGAATAGACAGCTCTTGTTTGTGGGCGGCACGGTGGCACAGTGGTTAGCACTGCTGCCTCACAGCGCTAGAGACCCGGGTTCAATTCACGCCTCTGGCGACTGACTGTGTGGAGTGTGCACATTCTCCCCGTGTCTGCGTGGGTTCCCTCCCGGTGCTCCGGTTTCCTCCCACAGTCCAAAGATGTGCAGGTTAGGTGAAGTGGCCATGCTAAATAGTCCGTAGTGTTAGGTAAGGGGTAAATGTAGGGGTATGGGTGGGTTGCGCTTCGGCGGGGTGGTGTGGACTTGTTGGGCCGAAGGGCCTGTTTCCACACTGTAAGTAATCTAATTGTTTCAGCTTTAGATCAGACAGCAGAGGATTCTCACAAGTTCTCCTTCAGTTTGAATGTTCCTTCACATAGGTTTCCAAGTGGACACATGGAGCAAGCAATTGCATGGATGCTGGGGATTCAGGGGCAGATTTCCCCTTTGCTGGGCTGGAATTCTGCCCAAGGTAATAAAAGTGAATTTCAGACATTTTGAATCTTACTCTGGATTCTTGCGACTTTACTAATTAAACTGAATTTCAATTTGCCTTTGCATAACATTATCGGAACTTCACTGTATATAAAAACCATGCCACATGCTCTTGAATGTAGTATGCTGAACATTGTTGATGTTGTGTGC
>NW_025137910.1:0-1209 GCF_004010195.1 Chiloscyllium plagiosum
TTGTGAAGTGCCTGTGTTCTGTATCTGTTCTCCTATGTAGCCCGCCCTCCGAATACAATACCTTACAAAACCTTAAACCTGGTTGTTAACTTTCAGCAGAAGCAGCCTAGGCACTGAACACAGACTGAATTACTCAGTGACGCTTGGATCAGGTCAGATCAAATTCTCAAGCAAACGGATGGCTGGGGAAATTCAGCAGGTCAGGCAGCAACGGTGAAGAGAGAGAGGAACTATTCGCATTTCAAGTGACCCTTTCCTCAAAACGGTCTGTTCCGAAGGAACTTTCCCGCAGAAGTCACTGGATTGAAAGGTGAACTCTCTCTGTCTCTCTCCCTCTCCCTTCAGAGATGCTGCCGGACATGCTCAGCTTCTACAGCAATCTCTGTATTGAGGTTTCAAGTCTCCAGCGCGTCTGTACAGATTGACTTTAATGTTGAATTCCCAAGCTTGCTCTGTTAAAGGGATAGAATTACTCCACATGTTCGTGATGCCAACATTATTGGCTCAATCTCTATCATGAGCTGAAACATGTGTTGCTGGAAAAGCGCAGCAGGTCAGGCAGCATCCAAGGAGCAGGAGAANNNGGAGGCTGCCTGACCTGCTGCGCTTCTCCAGCAACACATTTTCAGCTCTGATCTCCAGCATCTGCAGTCCTCACTTTCTCTTAGCCAATCTCTATCATGTCTGAAATTATCATGAAGGCCCCAGCTTCTCAACCTCGCCCCTCACCTGAGATGTGTGATCCACCAGTCCTCTCTGTCTGATGAGATAGCAGCTCTCCGTCCTCCTGGTCTATGGTAACTTTGCACTTTAAAGGGACACTCCAGCAAGAGAGCTCTCTCCGTGATTCAGGTCAAAATCCTGGCGTTCCCTCCCTCACATCAACGTGGAACACAAGGACTACAGCAGGAGAATGCAGCTCACCCCCACCTTCCAGACAAATGGATGGTGTGGTAATTTAATGCAAGTGAAATTTGAAAGTAACTTTTATTACAAGGTCACGCTGGATGGTCACAAAGACTGTTTCTTTACCTCTGCTCAAATCAGCATAACGGAGAACCAAAGGATGGGTTGAAAGTGGCAGTGATAGCATTTCGGAGGTTGGTGTTTGTTTGAGGTTGCATCGTCTCTATGAATGTTTGAGCACTTATTCAAGGGCATGGAGGTAGCTGCCACAGGATGTGGTGGGGACTGGTACAATTGCGACAT
>NW_025137911.1:0-1209 GCF_004010195.1 Chiloscyllium plagiosum
CCTTAGAGTAAAGGGAAGACCTTTCAGCATGGATATAAGGAGAAACTTCTTCAGCCAGAGAGCGGTGAATCTATGGAATTCACTGCCACAGAAGGCTGTGCAGGCCAGGTCACCAAGGATATTCAAGATTGAGATGGAGACGTTCTTGAGTCTCAAGGTGATGGAAGGTTACGGAGATGAAGTGGGAGAATGTGGCTGAGGAACCTATCAGCCATGATTGAATGGCAGAGCAAACCTTGAATGGTCCAATTTCTGCTCCGATGCCTTATGTTCTCTTGCTGTCCTGGACACACACACAGTGCATTGGAAGCAGGAGTAGGCTGTTTGGTCTTTCAAGCCTGCACAAACATTCAACAGATTATCGGCAGATTCACAACCATCGAGATGAATAGGTTTGGACTTGTTCACTGGATCACAGGAGGTTTAGAGGTGACCTGACAGAGGTTTATAAAATCACGAGGGGCAGAGATGAGGTGACCGCTGGTATCCTTTCCCTAAGGTGGGGATTTCAACATTAGGCAGCAAATTTGAAGGTGCGAGGAGAAAGGATTTTAAAAAGGCGGGGGGGGGGGGCACTTTTCTTTTTACACAGAGTGGTTTGTATGTGGAATGAATGTGGATGCAGGCTGAGTCACAACATTTAAAAGACATTTGGATAAGTATATGAATAGGAAAGGTTCGGAGGAATATGTGCCAATCACAGGTAGGTGGAATTAGTTTAGTTTGTGAATATAGTCGGCCTTAGACTAGTTTGACTGAAGGGTCTGGTTCTGTTGGTGTCTGACTCTGTAACTGTTATATACTGGTGTTAAATCATTTACTTGCCTTCCCCCAGAAACATCCACTTCTTTGGTGTTCAAAAATCAGATGAACTCAGCCTTGAATAATATTTAATGACCCCCTAACGCAGGAAGACATCCCCACTTCTGAACGCAATTCCTCTTGTTAATATTCCCCTTGCCTTGCTGATTGCTTGCTGCACCTGTCCAGGCAAAAGTGAGGACTGAAGATGCTGGAAATCAGAGTCGAGATTAGAGTGATGATGGAAAAGCACAGCCAGTCAGGCAGCATCTGAGGAAGAGGAAAAATCGACAATTCAGGCAAAAGCTCTTCATCTGCACCTGTCTGACAACTGGCAGTGACTGGTGTAGAAGGATGCTGAGACCCCTTTGCACTTCCACAGATCATTCCTGATGAAGTGCTCGGGAA
>NW_025137912.1:0-1209 GCF_004010195.1 Chiloscyllium plagiosum
AAACTTCCAGCTCGGCGAACAGAACCACAGCAGTGATCACTGTATGCTTCCTCTCCACCCGAGTGTGGAAGTCACCCTCAGAGAGGGATAGACAGTCAGTATCAAGGAGACCCTCTTCAGCCTGCTACCTGTACCTGTTCATCTCCATCATGGCTAGGACCACAGCCATGAATAGGCTCAGAGACTTGCTACACCTCCCCTGCACCAAGTGCCCAAAGATCACGAGTGTGAGGCTGAAATGCAAACAAGACTTCAACAGGAGACCCTTCAAAAACTGAAAAAAGACTGCAAATGGACACGCTCAATGTAAATCTGAAACACCATCCTCTCCAGGCCCAGACTATGGCCATGGTCTGTCACCTGGTAAATTAACTCATTAGCCATTTGCACGGGATCAACAATGCAGCACTGTCCACCCCAGATCCCTGATATAGGAGAGGACAGGAATTGCATGTTGATACCATAGGACACTTCCTGGGGCACAAATCAAAAACAGATATAAACTCAAAATCAAATGGAAGCAACCGTAAAACTAACTAACTCAGAATATTGTTATCCAGACTGATAATATCTTCTAGAGCGTGCGGCACCGAGAAGTCTTGAAAGGTTGTGACTGTGCCACTGAGCACCATCTGCTCCCGCTCCATGGACACCCGAGTGCAGATATAAGAGAAAGGTGAAAGAGAAGCAGACGGTCAGGAATGATAAGATCCTCCTCAGCACCATGTCTGCACCTGTTAATGGCAATCTTGGCCAGGCCCAGGCGTAAAGGCATGGGAATGTCTGTAGACTTGTCAGCCCCTCCCCGCATCAGGTACCTGTAGATCAGGAGTGTGGGGCTGAAGTGCAACCAAAGTTTTAACAGCAGCCCCTTCAAAAAAACCAAAAAGGATATGCAAATAGTTGCACTCAACATAAATGTGCCACACCATCTCCTCCAGATTACAGAACGTGCATGTGGGTCTGGCACCCAGTAAATCTGATTCACCAGTTACACGGGCCCACCGTGTGCAGCACTCTCCACCCCTGATCCCCCAAGTAAGAGGGGAGGACCCCTTTGTAGAGGGCCCTCCACTTCCTGAGGGCAGAATATTATGCCAGGGTGTGTGGGTGCTGATTGATAACATCACAGGGTAGAGTGTACAGCATCAGCTTATACAGATAGTGCCTCTGTGCTATCAGAAAGGGGCACCAGGAGGATATCCCTGA
>NW_025137913.1:0-1209 GCF_004010195.1 Chiloscyllium plagiosum
CAGAAAACTCAGTCAAGTTTGTAAGACATGATTACCCACGCATAAAGCCATGTTGACTATCCCTAGTCAGCCCTTGCCCATCCAAATAGGTGTACATCATTTCCCTCCGACAACTTGTCCACCACGAACGTCAGGCTCACCAGTCTCCAGTTCCCTAGCTTGTCTTTACCGCCCTTCTTAAACAGTGGCGCCACATTCGTCAACCTCCAGTCTTCCGGCACCTCGCCTGTGACTATCAATGATACAAATCTCTCAGTCAGAGACCCAGTAATCATTTCCCTAGCTTCTCACAGGGTACACCTGGGTTCTGGGGATTTATCCACTTTTATGCATTTCAAGATATCCAGCACTTCCTCCTCTGTAATATGGATATTTTTCAAGATGTCACCATCTATTTCACTACATTCTATATCTTCCATGTCTTTTTCCACAGTAAATACTGATGCAAAATACTCTTAACATCCGACCCATCTCCTGTTGCTCCACACAAAGGCCGCCTTGCTGATCTTTGAGGGGCCCTCTTCTTTCCCGAGTTACCCTTTTCTCAATACATTTGGAAAAACCCTTTGGATTCTCCTTCACTTTATTTGCCAAAGCTATCTCATGTCCCCTTTTTTCCCTCCTGATTTCTGTCTTAAGTATACTCCTTTATACTCTAAGGAGTCACTCGATCTATCCTGTCTATACCTGACATATGCTTCCTTCTTTTTCTTAAACAAACCCTTAATTTCTTTTGTCATCCAGCATTCTCTATACTTCCCAATGACCCTGGCAGGAATACACTTTTTTCTGAACTCTCATTATCTCATTTCTGAAAGCTTCCCATTTTCCAGTTGTCCCTTTATCTGCAAACATCTGTGCCCAATCTGCTTTTGAAAGTTCTTCGCTAATACCTCGGCCTTTCTCCAATTTAGAACTTCAACTTTTAGATTTGGTCTCTCCTTTTCCATCACTATTTAAAAACGAATAGAATTATGGTCCATGGCCTCAAAGTGCTTCCCCACTGACACCTCAGTCACCTGCCCTGCCTTATTTCCCAAGAGTAGGTCAGGTTTTGCATCTTCCCTAGTATAGGTACATCCACGTACTGTATCAAAATTTTCTTGGACACACTTAACAAATTCCTCTCCATCTAAACCCTTAAAACTATGGCAATCCCAGTCTATATTTGGAAAATTAAAATCCCCCACCATAACCACCCTATAGCTG
>NW_025137914.1:0-1209 GCF_004010195.1 Chiloscyllium plagiosum
AAATAACGAGTAAAGAATACAAAGACGGATACCAAAAGTTCCTATATAAATATAAAACGAATAAAGAGTGGCTAAACTAAAGGTTGGTAATTTTGAGGATGTGAAGTGGCACTTAGTTATGTGATGTGATGAAATGGCCGAGGCATTGAACAGGTATTTTGTGTCAGATACTAATAACATGCCAGTAAGTGACAACGAGACAAATGTAGGTGAGGACCTGGAAGCAAACATGGTGACAGAAGAGGTAGTATTCGGCAAGCTAATGGAGCTGAGGATGGATAAGTCTTCTGGCCGTGATGGAATGCATCTCAGGGTATTAAAGGAGATGGCGGGAGAAAGAGCAAGTGCACGAGTGGCAATTTTCAAATTCACTTGACTGCGTGGCAGTCCAAGCAGATTGGAAAACAGCTAGTGTGACTCCACCGTTTAAAAATGGAGATGGATAAAACATTGGGAATTTTTGATCAGTTAGCTTAAGTTCTGCAGTGGGGAAGATGCTTGAGTGTATTATCAAGGGAGAAATAGCAGGGCATCGCGATAGAAATGGGACAGTTGTAACGTAGGTTCTTGAAGGTTCAAACAGAGGTGTTATGTTGCAGCTGTACAAGATGCTGGTGAGGCGATACTTGGTGTACTGTGTGCACTTTTGGTCCCCTTACTTAAGAACGAACTTATTGACACTGGTGGGGGAAGGGGTGCACAGGAGTTTCACTGGGTTGATTCCGGAGTTGAGGGGGTTAGCCTATAAAGAGAGACTGCATGCATGAGGATTATTTTCTTTGGAATTTAGAAAAATGAGTGGGCAATCTGACTGAAACATAAAACATTGAACAGAACAGATTAGAGAGAATTATAAATGGTGCTTCCACTTGTGGGTGAAATTCGGACAGGAGGGCATAGCCACAGGATGAGAGGGAGCAGATTTAGGACTGAGTTCAGAAGGACCTTCTTCACCCAGAAGGATGTTCATATATGGAATACCTTGCCCAGCGAAGAGGTTGACGCTAGTGCAACATTTCTTTTAAGAGCGATCCTTCTTTTGAACAATAAATGAAATAAGGGATACAGTGAGAGGGCGCGTAAGCGTATTTGAGTCTTTAGAAAGATCGGCAATGATGTCATTGAAAAGCGGAGTACGCTTGAAGGGTCAGACAGCCTATTCCTGCTCGGGTTGTCAGGCTCTATGCATTTATGTGTCATAAAATCAGC
>NW_025137915.1:0-1209 GCF_004010195.1 Chiloscyllium plagiosum
CACTGGGACTGTAACGCTGATTGGCGACTGACACGGTGCAGTTCCCTCTGACAGTCACTGTAACCATTCACTGGGACTGTATCGCCGATTGGAGACGGACAGGGTCCAGCTCCCTCTGACAGTCACTGTAACCGTTCACTGGGACTGTATCGCCGATTGGAGACGGACAGGGTCCAGCTCCCTCTGACAGTCACTATCCTCATTTCCTGTGACTGTAACGTTGATTGGAGACTGACAGGGTGCAGTTCCCTCTGACAGTCACCGTAACCATTCACTGGGACTAACGCCGATTGGAGACTGACAGGGTGCAGTTCCCACTCACAGTCACTGGAACCATTCCCTGGGACTGTAACGCTGATTGGAGATGGACTGGGTGCAGTTCCCTCTGACAGTCACTGTAACATTCACTGGGACTGTAATGCCGATTGGAGACTGTCAGGGTGAAGTTCCCTCTGACAGTCACTGTAAGCGTTCCCTGGGACTGGAACACCGATTGCAGACGGACAGGGTGCAGTTCCGTCTGACATGTAACCATTCCCTGGGACTGTAATCGCGATTGGAGACTGACAGGGTGCAGTTCCCTCTGACAGTCACTGTAACCATTTCCTGGGACTGTAACGCCGATTGGAGACTGACAGGGTGCAGTTCCCTCTGACAGTCACTGTAACCGTTCCCTGGGACTGTAACACCGATTGGAGACTGACAGGGTGCATTTACCTCTGACAGTCACTGTAACCGTTCACTGGGACTGTAACGCCGATTGGAGACTGACAGAATGCAGTTCCCTCTGACAGTCACTGTAACCGTTCCCTGGGACTGTAACACCGATTGGAGACTGACAGGGTGCATTTACCTCTGACAGTCACTGTAACCGTTCACTGGGACTGTAACGCCGATTGGAGACTGACAGGGTGCAGTTCCCTCTGACAGTCACTGTCACCGTTCCATGGGACTGTAACGCCGATTGGAGACTGACATGGTGCAGCTCCCTCTGACAGTCACTGCAACCATTCACTGGGACTGTCACGCCGATTGGAGACTGACAGAGGGCAGTTCCCTCTGACAGTTACTGTAACTATTCCCTGGGACTGTAATGCCGATTGGAGATGACAGGGTGCAGTTCCGTCTGACAGTCACTGTAACCGTTCCCTGGGACTGTAACGCCGATTGGAGATGGACAGGGTGCAGTTCCCTCTGACAGTCACTGTA
>NW_025137916.1:0-1209 GCF_004010195.1 Chiloscyllium plagiosum
TACATAAGGTCTGGGCAGGCAGATTCTGAAGACAGTCGAAGCTTTGGAAGAATATCGAGAATGCAGGACAAATCTGAAACATAGAATTAAGAGGGCTAAGAGTGGGTAAGAGATATCTTTAGCAAACAGGGTTAAGAAAAATCCCAAAACGTTTTATTCATATGTAATGAACAACAGGAAAACTAGAGAAAGGGTTGGCCCAATCACAGACAAAAAAGGGAAGATACGTGTGGAGCAAGAGAAAATGGTTGAGACGTTTAACGAATACTTTGCATTCGCAATCACTGAGGAGTGAGACATAATGGATGTTGAGATTGGTAACTGATATTTGATTACTCTACTTCAAGTCAGCTTATGGAGGGAGAATGTGCTGGATATTCTAAAAGGCATTAAGATGGACAAGTCCCCAGCTCCGAATTGCATCCATGCCGCGTTGCTGAGGGAAGCGAGAGAGGGGAATCAACAGATATCTTTGCAGCATCCTTTAACATGGGTGAGGTCCCGGAGGACTGGAGAATTGCCAATGCTGTCCACTTGTTTATTAAGTGTAGCACGGGTAATCCATGTAATTATAGAATGGTGAGCCTGACATCTGCGGTAGGAAAGTTGCTGGAGAAGATTGAGGGATAGGATCGACTCCCATCTGGATGAATATTTGCTTATCAGTGATAAGCATAATAGTTTTGTGGAGGGAAGGCTATGTCTTACAACATTAATAGAATAGAGAATTTGACAAAGGTGTTTGATGAGAGAATGGCTGTACATATTGTATGAATGGACGTCTGTAAGGTGTTTGAAACTTTCCCCATGTAAGGCTCCTGGAGAAGGTGAAGTCGAATGGTGACCATGGTGCACAAGGGAGATCTAAAACGATCTGGGTGGGCCACAGGAAACAAAGAGCAATAGTAGAATGGAGCTTCTCAGAATGGAGACCTGTGACTAGTGGAGTTTGTGCTGCAAACATACATGATTTGGAGGAAGGTATAGATGGTCTGACTGGCAAGATTGCAGATGAAGCAGATTGGTGAAGCTGCAAATAATGAAGGGAACGGTCGGAGAATACAGCCGAATGCAGATAGGTTGGACAGTTGGGAAGGGAATTGGCAGACAGAGTTCAATTCGGGAAAATGCAAGGTGATGCATTTTGGCAGATCCTGTTCAGGAGCGAACAATACGGTAAATGGAAATCTCCTGGAGAAAATTGATGTA
>NW_025137917.1:0-1209 GCF_004010195.1 Chiloscyllium plagiosum
TCCTGTACTCAGCTTTCAAATTCGATTTTCCAACATGCATCACCTCGCATTTATCCAGGTTGAACTTCATCTGCCACCTCTCAGCCCATCTCTGCATCCTGTCAATGTTCCGCTGCAGCCTACAACAAGCCCTCTATACTGTCAACGACACTTCCAACCTTTGTGTCGTCTGCAAACTTGCTGACCCATCCTTCAATCCCCTCATCTAAGTCATTAATAAAAATTACAAACGGTAGAGGCCCAAGGACAGATCTCTGTGGAACACCACTCACCACAGACTTCCAGGCAGAATATTTTCCTTCTACTACCACTTGCTGTCTTCTGTTGGCCAGCCAATTCTGTATCCAGACAGCTAAGTTCCCCTGTATCCCATTCCTCCTGACCTTCTGAATGAACCTACCATGGGGAACCTTATCAAATGCCTTGCTGAAGTCCATATACACCACATCCACAGCTCGACCCTCATCAACTTTTCTAGTCACATCCTCAAAAAACTCAATAAGGTTTGTGAGGCATGAACCTACCCCTCACAAAGCCGTATTGACTGCATTTAATCAAGCCATGCTCATCCAGATGGTCATAAAGTCTATCCCTCAGAATCCTTTCTAACATCTTGCAGATGACAGACGTGAGACTTACTGGTCTGTAATTGTCAGGGATTCCCTTATTTCCTTTCTTGAAGAGTGGCATTACATTTGCCTCTCTCCTGTCCTCAGGTATGACTCCTCTGGAGAGCGAGGATGCAAAGATCTTCGCAAGTGGCGAAGCAATTGCATTTCTCGTTTCCCAAAGCAGCCGAGGACAAATCTGGTCTGGGCCTGGCAACTTGTCAATCTTAATGTTTGACAAAATTTTCAGCACATCAGCTTCCTCTATCTCTATCCATTCCAGCATGCACACCTGCTCTTCAAAGGTTTCATTCACTACAAAGTTCATTTCTTTCATAAAGACAGAAGCAAAAAACTCATTTAGGGCTTCCCCTACCTCCTCAGACTCCACACAAATTCCCTATGCTATCCCTGATCGGCCCTACTATTTCTTTGACCATTCTCTTATTCCTCACATAAGTGTAAAATCTGTTTGTGTTCTCTCTAATCCGTTCTGCCAAGCCTTTCTCGTGCCCCCTCCTGGCTCTCCTCAGACCATTTTTGAGCTCCTCAGTTTCTCATATTTGTGCCTCAGTCTCCCACTGATTATTAGGCGTCAGCA
>NW_025137918.1:0-1209 GCF_004010195.1 Chiloscyllium plagiosum
TACATTTTACAAGAATGATGTGGAAGCCTTTTCTGCTTAATTTGATAAAATGCCTAAAAGCGGAAATGACCGTGACCATCTAGATACGTGCTCATTCGACTTACGTTGGTGGGTAAAGTTGTGAACGATTTGCATCACGATCAGAGGAGGTATCTTGGGAGAAGGAGGAGCTGTAGAATGCTATCTTAAGTGCAGATGAGCTATAGCCAGACGTTTATAGGCAATGTTTCAGGAATCTAAATAGGGAACTTGGTCAATCGTGCATTAAGTTTCAAAGGATGAAACTAAATAAATTTCATAGAGGAAAAGGCCACTCAAAATAATCAAACTTTTGATGTTCTTCGAGAGAAGACTGTTTTGGAGGAGTCCAAATGTCTCTTCTGGGAGTAGAGAGAACGCATGTGGAAGAGCGGAGAGTTATGACTGCATGTTTTGCAGCGAAACTTCCCATTATGATTAGTTGGTTCATATATAGAAGTGTTGTTTCCAACATCAGTTTCAATCTATGAGGGATCGAAATTTGGGAGACAAAATATCCGCAGGTAGTCAGGGAAAAGCAGATCTCATTGAAAATCAGGAATCCCATTATGGGGAACAGAAGTAAAAATCAAACTCTGGTGTTTTTACTGCAACAACTGAGACCAAGTGAAATTGCAGTGTAAGTGGATGAGAAAATAAAAACTGGGAACGCTGATATAGGAAAACAGGATAAGCCAGTGAATTTCGTTGAAATGTTGAAGAAAAACACCCTCGAAGCTCACAAGCTTCACCAGAATGTAAAACCTGGTCATGGCTTGATTGACAAAAAGAAAGCCAAGTATTCTTAAAAATGGCAGATATTCTTACACGGTTAAAATAAAACAAGCTGCAGGCTACCTTCTTAAAATATTTTGAGGTAGATATGATCTGCTCCGTAACAGATTGAACTGAGAAATAAGAAGAGCGATTACTATGATTGTATTGTATTATAGACCCCTCAACAGTCAGCGAGACATTGACAAGCAAGTATGTAGGAAGATAACGATATTGGTGAAAAAATTGTGTCTAATACTCGGGGAGCGAAACTTGCCAATCATAGACTGGTACTGATATTGGATGGGGTGAAGTGTGGTTTTGTTTGATGTGTACAGGGCAACTTTCTCAATCAATGTGTCGATAATCTCATGAGAGAAAGGTGAATAACTCGACATTCCTTGGGAAATAATGCAG
>NW_025137919.1:0-1209 GCF_004010195.1 Chiloscyllium plagiosum
AAGGCGCGCTGAGACTTACAAAGTCTCCATTATTTATAGGACAAGTCCCTCCTCTCCTTGGCTCCAACAAGCCATGAGGTTCACATTCTTACAAACATCATTATTTTTATCACAAAGTCTGCAACAAAAGGCTCCAGAGTCTCCAAAGTTTGTTGTTTTTCTCACCCTGTAGTCTTATCAGTCAAAAGCTTTAATCTGAAACAGATGTCTCAAGTACTCCCATCCTGGAGTCTTATCAGCCAAGGACTCATTCTTCTCTGCTGTGTGAATGGCTTCATTAATCAAGAGCCTGCTTGCTTTTACTATCGCTCACAAATTGTCAGCATTCTGCACAATTTAAACTACTCTACTTTTGAGTATATAAAATGGTTGTTAGAAAAGAAACAAAGGTTTTGTCTTTTATTATAGATCAGTCTGTGGTCCAGGCACATCTTAAAGTTTAAACCGAAATTACCTCTCACATAAAATTAAGCACATGTCAATGGAAAACAGCCAGTGTCAGAAGGGCTAGTAGTTGAAGGGCTACTGAGGATGCCTTTCATAACTAGACGTCCAGATGAATATTCAAAAGCTAGAGGAGTCGTTTCGGAAAGCTCAAAATGTCTGTGAGACACGGTGTCTGTGTGTCTGTGTGTGAGAGAGAGAAAGAGCAACTAGAAAGTTTAACCCGGTGTGATTTGGTTTGAATGCACATTTGTTTGTTGGTGATTGAATGTTTCTGCTTTGTTCCCTGGAGCTTGAGATCCGGGACTGTTTTGAATCTGATTTCTACTGTGGAAATTTTAACATAATTTCTCTTAACGTTAAGGATTTTACAGATAATGAAATAAAGTGTTAACTCCTGTTCTTTTTACAGGTCATGACTGCCTTACTATCAGTTTCTAACTAATCTCTTTTATCCTTACATAAAAGTGATTTATGGAGAATAGTTGAAGTCTCAAAAAGCATATAGTTGGTCAGATTAATTGGACGAGTAAGGTATCTAGTCAGGACCCTGAAGGGGGTGTGGAAGAAGGTGACACCGGACCTCGTTAAGATTAATTAAATTAGCAACAATCGGAGGCACGGGGAGTTGGCTGGGTAACGATCGATCTGTAAATAATGTTAAAGGGGAATATATTTCACCCGACAGTCCTTTGGGGAGAATGTTGGGAAATTGGGAACACAACTCCCGATCGCGGGGAAAAGATAAGGCTACAATGGTAAACT
>NW_025137920.1:0-1209 GCF_004010195.1 Chiloscyllium plagiosum
CCATCTATGTGACTGTATCTGAGACTTCCCCCCCCTCCTTCCTAAAACTGTGATCCATCATATAGTGTGGCTGTTGCAAATTCCTCATTGCTTCTAACTGTCTCTCCAACTAATCCATTCAATATGATAAGATTCGCAGCCAACAGCATTAATGGTAGATATAATCTGCAGTAACCCTTAACCTCTCTTTAAACTCCCACATCTGACAAGAAGTACATATCACTCTATTCAAAGCCATTTTTGCTCCTTCACAATCTACACCCAGAAATTAAAACCGTCTTATTACTCTACAAATACTCCCCCAGGCTAAATTAATAGTTATGGCTGATATTTTAAGTTTACTCAAGAGATATATCTCCAAAAACATAATCGAGAAAGAACACACTCTACTCACTACTGCAGATTCTCTATAGGCCATTCTTAAAACAACAATTAACGTATCTGATTCTGTGCTGTGAACTTGGCCCAACAGTTCCTCCAAGATCAGTTGTGAATTTCACTGTTTGTTAATTTTCCCAGATGCACTCCGATGTCCAACGATACATGAATTCAAACAGCAAAGACAGTAACTGTGCAGGCTCTCGCTCTCTCTCTCTCTCTCTCTCTCTCTCTCTCTCTCTCTCCTGCAATGACCTCACCAGGTGTGTCCTGTGTCTGTTTTTCTCCCTTTTAAAACTGCTGTTGTTTTGACTTTTTTGTTCCAAAAGTTCCAAAACAATGCAACAGCATATGAAACAGGCAATTGCTGCTCCTGGAATTCAAGGAAATCACCTCCAGCATCTAAAATACTTCAAAGTAGGAGCAGCTGTTACAGCCAGAAATTTTTCCCGTCCTCCATTTTGGATTATCCAGAATCCGAGTGTGTGGAACCACCAGAGATCGGAGAGATACTAAACCAATATTTTGCTTCAGTATTTACTGTAGAGAAAGACATAGAAGCTAGGGAACTTGGGAAATGAATATTGACATCTTGAAAACAGTCCACATTATAGAAGAGGGGGTGCCAGTGGTCTTATAAAGCATAAAAGTAGATAAATCTCTGGGACATGATCAAATGTATCCTAAGACATTGTGGGAAGCTAGGGAAGAAATTGCAGGGCCTCTAGCAAAGATATTTGTATCATCTACAACCATGGGTGAGGTGCCAGAAGACTGGAGGGTGGCTAATATTGTGCCTTTATTTTTTTTTTTATAGATATTTTTATTAGA
>NW_025137921.1:0-1209 GCF_004010195.1 Chiloscyllium plagiosum
ACCCTCCCGCCCCGGTTAAACTCTCCTCCAACCGCTTCTGTCAGTCTGGAGATGCAAAACCATAAACACACAAAACAAGATGTTCAAGACTAGCTTCTTCCCCACTGTTATTTGAATTCTGAATGGACCTCAAATGTTAAACCTCATGTTGATCTTGCTTCTTGTGCACCTTCCTTGTAGCTGTCCCTCTGTATCCCTCACTCTGTTCAATCACCCTGTGGCCTTTGTGTCTTTGCACTGAAGATTCGCTGCACGGCAAACAGAACAAGTTTCTTTCCCACAGTACAGAGGTAAACGTGACAATATAATAATAAATTAAATAAATTCAGGGTTTTTTAAAAAATGGTAAATGACAGAGATGTTGGAAGAGGAACCCTGTCTATCAGCAGGGCCAGTGGAATACCTTGTGAGGCAAGACACATTACATGGTGTCTATAGTTAAACAGTGTGAAATGCCTGAGGATGGCTTACTCAATGTTGGAGGGATTGCTGCTAGCTGTAGCCTAGCCAATATTTTATACAGTGCCAACATATTGTCCCTGCTCCTAAACTCTATGTCTTGAATTTAAAAGCCAAAAAATCCCAATACCTTCTCAACCATTTCATCGACCTGTCCTACTACATTAAGATCTTCATGTGCACCAAGATCCCCCTGATTCAGTATTTCCCTGGTTTCTATATTCATAATGTATCCCTTGTGTTTTGTGTCCCGCCAAGTGCATCAGCTCACATTCATGGATTGAATTCCAATTTCCAACTATTTTTGCATTACCGGTGAAGTTATCCTGGAAATCCCCTGTAATGCAGAGTTCACAGCATTTCCGAGAATCACCTTTTATCTTTCATTGAAAATTGTGAAATGTATCCCTTGGGTTTTGTGTCCCGCCAAGTGCATCAGCTCACATTCATGGATTGAATTCCATTTTCCAACAACTTTTTGCATTACCAGTGAACTTATCCTGGAAATCCCCTGATCTGCAGAGTTCACACAATTTCCGAGAATCACCTTTTATCTTTCATTGAACATTGTGACCCTGTAATTTCCCTGTTTCCACCTTCAATACATCCCACTGCTCTGACATGGATTTACTTAAACGTTTCTGCTCTCGGTCTAATCACACCCGATCTTATTCCCACAGTTTAGAACTTTAATTTCCCCCTCATCCTTGTCTTTTCCCATGTTAATCTTGAGTTATAATTACTGCCTGC
>NW_025137922.1:0-213 GCF_004010195.1 Chiloscyllium plagiosum
AGTGGAGGAGATGAACTCGAGGGTGCTGTCAACCACGTGAGAAGGCAATTTGTGATCGTGGAAGAAGGAGACCAAGTCGCTCTTTCTGAGATATACTTGGTCATCCTGGGAACAGATGTAGTGGATGTGGAGGAATTGGGAATAAGGAATGGCGTTCTTACACGAGATAGGGTTTGAGGAGATGTAGTCTAGATACGTGTGGGAGTCGGTGGG
>NW_025137922.1:263-1209 GCF_004010195.1 Chiloscyllium plagiosum
GGAAGGTGAGTGAAGTTGCCAAGATGATCCGGATAAATTTGAGATGGAAGGTGTTGGTAAAGTTGGTGAGCTATTAAACCTTCTCGTTGGAGCACAAAGTCGCGCCAAACATTCAACAATATAGTGGAGGAACAGATGGAGGATGGTGCCTGTGTAATTGCGAAAGATGGACAGTTCTGCGTATCTGACAAACAGACAGGCATATCTAGGCCCTATGCGGGTTCCCATGGCTGCCAGTTTCGATGGAGGAAGTGGGAGAATTGGAAAGAGAAGTTGTTGATTGTGAGGACCAGTTCAGCCAGGTGGATGAGGATGTCGGTGGAAGGGTACTGTTTGGGATGGTGTGAGATTAAAAAATGGAAGGCTTGCAGATGGATGTCTACAGGGACTGGATATCCATGGTGAAGATGACGCGTTGGGGGCCAGGAAAACGAAGTTCTTGGCGGAGGTGAAGCTCATAGGGGTGTCACGAATGTAAGTCGGCAATTCCTGAACTGGGGAGATAGGATTGTGTCGTGTTAGGAAGAGATTATTCGGATGGGACAGGCGCAGAATGAGACAAGAGGTCGACTGGGGCAGTCAGCTTTGTGAATCTTCGGAAGGAGGTAGAATCGGGGAGTGCGCGGTTCACGGACAATGAGGTTGGAGGTTGTGGAAGGGAGATGCCCAGAAGTAATGAGATTGTGGATGGTCTGGGAGATGATGGTTTGGTGAGGGGCAGAGAGTTTGTGATCGTGGTCTGTAGGAGGAAGTGCCTGCGAGTTGGAACCTGGCTTCAGCTTTGTCCCTCTGCCCGAATCACAAGCCTAATTCCTGATGAATGGTTTATGCCCAAAATCGTCCATTCTCCTGCTCCTCGGATGTTGCCTGACCTGCTGTCCTTTCTTTCTACTGTGACGTTCAGGAATGCGAATTTGTTGTCGGTTTCTTCCTCCTGATTTCCCTC
>NW_025137923.1:0-1209 GCF_004010195.1 Chiloscyllium plagiosum
TTCGTCACTATCCACAACTCCACCGACGTTAGTGTCGTCCGCAAATTTATTAACCCACCCTTCTAAGCCCTCATCCAGGTCATTTATAAAAATGACAAACAGCAGTGGACCAAACATCGACTCTTGCGGTACGCCGCTAGCAACTGGACACCAAGATGAACACGTTCCATCAACTACAACCCTGTTTTCTTTCAGCAAACCAATTACTGATTCAAACTGCTATGTCTCCCATAATCCCATTCCTCTGCATTTTGTATAATAGCCTACTGTGGGGAACTTTTTCGAACACCTTGCTGAAATCCATATATGCCACATCAACCGGTTCACCTGTTTGGTCACTTTGTCAAAAAACTCAACTAGATTCGTTAGGCCTACCTTCCTAACTTCACAAAACCGTGCTGACTGTCCCTGATCAGATTATTCTTTTCTAGATGATTATAAATCCTATCTCTTATAACTTTTTCGAACACTTTACCAACAACTGAAGTGAGACTCACTGGTCTGTAATTACCAGGGTTGTCTCTACTACCCTTTTTGAACAAGGGAACCACATTTCCTATTCTCCAGTCCTCAGGCACTATTCCTGTAGACAATGATGATTTGAAGATCAATGCCAAAGGCTTGGCAATCCCAAGAATCCTACCATTAGCCCAGTACTTTACTCATTGCTTCCCAGAGGATTCTAGGATAGATCCCATCCGGCCCAGGGGACTTGTCAATTTTCACACTCTGCAGTATTTCAAATACCTCTTCCTTGTGAACCTCAATCGCTTCTAGTCTAGATGCAAGTATCTCTATCTTCCTCGCCAACATTTTCATTTCCTATAGTGAACACTGTCGAAAAATATTTATTCAGTGCTTCCCCTATCTCCTCTGACTCCACACACGACTTCCCACTATTATCCTTGATTGGCCCTAATTGAACTCTCGTCATTCTTTTATTCCTAACATACCTATGGAAAGCCTCAGGGTTAACCCTGATCCTATTCGCCAACAACTTCTCATGTCACCTCCTAGATCTTGTGAGCTCTCTTTTTAGGTCTTTCCTGACTTCCTTGTAACCCTCAAGCGCCCTGAGTTTTCACATTTTCTCCTAACATAAGCCTTCTTCTTCTTCTTGACCAGGGATTCTACTTCCTTAGTAAACCATGGCTCACACGTTCTATATCTTCCTCTCTGCCTGACAGGTACATACTTATCTAGGACACA
>NW_025137924.1:0-1209 GCF_004010195.1 Chiloscyllium plagiosum
CTGCTTAGACTGCGGTATTTATCTTCATTTAGGTTATGTTATATATTTTCGGTTACACCATTCTCCTGTTAGATGGCATCCCCCGAGATTTTATTCAATGACTTTGCCTGTTTGAAGGTTGGAAAGTCTCTCAGATACTGCCAAAACCTCTTCAAGAGGCTTCCCCTCCCACAATCAGCTCTTGCCTTCGAACTCCCCCTCATTGTCAGTCCGACTCCATAGAAACTAACTGGAGACAAATACATGTATGATGTCACTGAACAGGCCATCACCGCGCTTCACCCTCTCCCAGGGAGCTGCACGGCTCAGCGATGGTGATCAATGCCTTGCAAATCCACTTGGGATGATGGGAAGGGTGGTTGTCATCTACCTATCCACGATCAAAATGAACCTGAATCTGAGAAGTTACCATTCCAATCAGTTTGAAGTACATGCATTAAATGTAGATAAATGAGACTAATTCGACTGTTTATGATATAGATTAAGAAACACAAGTTTTGATCTTATTGGTAAAAAGCTGTGATTTCCGAAGCGTGAACGCTGAATGCACAACTTTAAATTGCGTAAGTGCAGACTTCGAGGTGTAGTTCCTGTGTGAGAATTGGAATATCGTTTGCAGACATTCAAAACGACACCTGGAAACATTATTTATCTTTCGGACTGTCTGGATAATCGCACGATCGCAATAATTTTCGTAAAATCCCAATTGTGTGGAAGTAGGCCGTTAGGTCTATCAAGTCCACACCAAAGCAGTGAAGATTATCCCAACAAAAACCGCTTCCTAATCGATCCCCTTCCAGTTTCTCACAGCGAAATAACCTGACGCCCACATACCTGGACAAGTTGGGTATTTTTCCATTTGGCAATCCACCGAAACTAAACAGCTTTCATAATGTGGGAGTAAAACTCACGCACACATGGGAAGAGTACAAGCACCATACAGACAGTCGCCACAGGCTGGAATTGAACTGGGTCCCTGGCACCGTGTGGTAGAAGTGCAAAGCATGTTTATTCTTCCGTCAGCTCACTGGGTTCAGGATAAATGACATTTAAACAACTCAGGCAAAACTTTGAAGCATATATCGTCCCTTGAAGTATGTTTTTCTTTGACATTGAACCACATTCCAAAGTACATACATTGCAAAAGAACCGCTTGAACCTTAAGATTTCATCACGAACAACAACAATTTCAGAATTACATGCGGCAAC
>NW_025137925.1:0-1209 GCF_004010195.1 Chiloscyllium plagiosum
GGTAACCACAAAACAGCTAAATAGGACTTGGACGAGCGCTTGAAGTGGCATAACATTCCCGGCTACAGGTCTTATGTAGGAGAGTGGGACTACTGTAGACTGTTCTGTATTTCTGACGGTACAAAGACTATGCTCCTATGATTGTATTGTGTGGACATGAATTGATGGGTTTCTGAAGAGAATATTACAAGAATTATTAGGGTGAACTATCAATGGAAAAGGTAAGAGAAAATAAGTGCAGCTTCCTTGCAGTCTGAACCCAGAGGAAGGAGAATAGAGAACAGAGCAATAGCAGAACTATGAAACAATTTCTTCAGTTATGTCTTCACAGAAGAAAACAAATCAAATCTTCCCAGCAAGACTGTAAAGCCTACGTCTCGAGACAAAAAGAATGAATTTAATAAATAAATGCTTTGGGAGAAGTTTTTGGGACTGAATGTATGGTTGAATTTAGAATCGAGGTGGAAGGTGAGAAGAGTAAAGTCCAATACCAGGGTACTGTGCTTAAACAAAGTAGACAACAATAGGATGAGGGAGGAGTTGCCTAAAGTTGACTGGAAGGAAATACTTTATGGTGGAACCATTTATAAACAGTGGGTGGCTTTCAAAGCAATTTTCCTAAGTGCTCAGCAACAGCATATAACAGTGAAATGGAAGGACAGTAGGAAAAAAGGTAAGCTGCCATGAATGTCTCAGGAAATAAGAGAGACTATCAAATTAAAATGAATGGTATAAATAATAGCAAAGACCAGTGGGAAACTAGAAGATTGGGAAATCTTTAAAGATCAAAAGAGCAACAAAAAAGAACTACCAAGAAACATAAGATAGATTATGAGAGCAAACTACCTCAGAATATAAAGACCGATAGCAGAAGATTCTATAAATACAGAAAACGAAGAGTGGCTCACATAAACATTGGTCCTTGAGAGGGCGAGAAGGGGGATTCAATGAGGAAATGGCCGAGGAATTGAATAGATATTTAGTCGGTCTTTACAGTGAAGGACACCAATAATGTGCCAGTAATTGTCAAAGGGTGGAAAGTAGGTGAGGACCTGGAAACAACCATTTTCACTGGAGAGATAGTGTTGAGCAAGCTAATGGATCTAAAGGTAAATAAGTCTCCAGAACCTGATGGAATGCATCCCAGAGTACTAACTGAGGTGTTGGGAGAATTATCAAATGCATTTGTGGAAACGTTTCTAAATTCAC
>NW_025137926.1:0-1209 GCF_004010195.1 Chiloscyllium plagiosum
GTCTTCCAGACCCTAACTTTTGGATTAATTCGGTCTGTCCCACACTCTCAGACACTGTGTTCCCGACCCTAACCCCTGGATTGACCATACCTCCCCACACTCTCAGGCACTGTGTTGCAGACCCTAACCCAGAGTGAGGAATGCAGAGTTACAGCCCTGTGGATCTGCCCGAGGTTCCCCACAACACCCAGTTTACCTCGACTTTCTGCCTTTCTATACGACTCCTACATCTTTACATTTTAAACTGAATGATGAATAGCATATTATTAATTTTCAAAGACTTGCAGGAATCCAACTGAAAGTAAAGAATCCAGTGTCAATTCACTGCAGATATCTTGTTAGATGTTATGTGTTGATAATTGAGGAACATTAATGCAGCTTTGCTGGGGTTGGCAATTTTCTTTTACTGTCACCCCTACGTCCGGGCATCCACAATGTTGCTCCAACCAACAGGATCTGCCCCTCATTCCCCATCATATTTACAGATGGTTGGGGTTCGCGCTTGACCAGATTTACAACGATCCCCCCTCCCTCATCTTTCATTGTGCTTCGAGAGGAACCATTTGCCTCTGCCTGGAAATCACATTTTAACACCATGGATTATCACTGCCTCGGATCATTATCCCTTTGTAGTTGAACTGCATCTGTCCTCAAGCCGATCATTAAAAGAACCTTTCTCTACCTTTCCAAAAACCCTTTTTGTCTTTTATAACAATCGATTTATATATGCCCTTTTTTGATATTTAACAGCTGTGATGATTTTTTTCCTCCTCATAAATTAATGCTAGGATTCACTGTAGAGATTTACTTCGCTTTTCAGAAGTTAGGGAATGGCCTCAGACACACACACACACACAGACACACACACACACAGTCTCAGAGAGAGGGGCACACACACACACACACACACACACAGAGACACACACACAGTCTCAGAGAGAGGGGCACACGCACACACACATGCACACTGACACGCACACACACACAGTCTCAGATAGAGGGGCACACACACGCACACACACACAGTCTCAGAGAGAGGGGCACATGCACACACACGCACACACACACAGTCTCAGATAGAGGGACACACGCACACACACACAGTCTCAGAGAGAGGGGCACACACATGCACACAGACACACACAGAGTCTCAGAGAGAGGGGCGCACACACACATACACACACACACATAGGGAATACAAAATGAAAA
>NW_025137927.1:0-1209 GCF_004010195.1 Chiloscyllium plagiosum
CATTTATCTCTCCAATCTCGATGCTCCAGCCTTATTCCTGATGAAGGCTTTTTGCCAAAAACGTCATTTTTTTCTGCAACTCTGATTCTGCCTGACCTGCTGTGCTTCCTCAGACCCACTCTACTCTTGACTCTGATCTCCAGCATCTACAGCACGCATGTCCGTCCAACTGATTCCCCTGTCCATTGATCTTCAGCGATCGCGAGTGTCCATGCGAAGATCTCTTTGTCCGTCTACACTACACAGAATACTCACTGTTATTGTTTCTTCTCCCCAATTTCGTTAACACGCATTGGTCTGGATTCAATTCCATTCGCCATTTTTCCTTTCGACCTGATTGATACATCCCTGAAATCACTGACATTCTTAGTCATAGTCAACTACATGACCAATTGTTGCATCATCAGCAAACGTCTGAATTTTGGCTCCTACAACTAAGTCCAAATCATTGATCGACATCAGGAAACAGTGGCATTCCACTGGAAACACGCATCCAACCATGGTTCATTGCTGTTTGGGATTAACAGCTGCAATAACGGCTGTTTCGATCTCCTGCAGTCATTTGTAAACTTGCTGTTGATTCTGTCAGTTGGTCGCCTTCGGGATCACTTGTCGCACATGGGAGTGGTGAATGACCTGTGCGCACTGTGACTGAGCAAGTGAGTTTACACCTCAGCGGGTAATTGAATCCCTTCCTGCAGTGACTTCTTGGCGCTGCGGGTATCCTTTTGTCTATTTCGTTTAGATATCAGTTGAATTCGAGTCCACACAGACACGCTTCCCATTTTCCCCGTTGTCCATGTATTTTTATTCTTCCTTATTCTCCCACGGAATGTGGCTATCATTGGTCTGAAGACCATTAGTTGTTCATTCTTAATTCACCTTGAACTGAGTCAGAGGACATTCATGGGTGAACCACGTTGTTGTGGGTCTGCAGGCACATGTTGACAGGACTCGTAATGGTCGGCAGATTTCCCTTTCGAAGGAACATGAATGAATGAGTTTTCAGCAATATAAAGTTATTGTCTCTGTTGCTGAGATTGGGTGTATTTTCCAGATTTTACTCAGCGAATTTAAATAACAGCAGCTGCCACGTTTCAGTCACCAAAGATTACTAGCCCAATACATCGCTGCTGCATTAACAACTCCCTGCTGCATTTCTCCATTCAAACAATAACATTGTCAAATCAGATTATCCCAAATGGAGAG
>NW_025137928.1:0-1209 GCF_004010195.1 Chiloscyllium plagiosum
AGAGCATTATCCTGGTCTGGATTCGTAATCCAAGATATGTTCACTACAGCACCATCTCCACATGGGGACCTATCGGAAACCACACTGACCTGATTATTCCATCAAAAAGTATTCCCACCAATTTGACTGTCGTGATGGGACTGAGGGTGTGGTAATTGGTCAGGTTGTAATTATTCTCCTATTCAGGGACTGGACATAGTTGAGTAATTTTCCACATTGCCAGGGAGATGTCAGAGTTGGAGCTGGAATGAAACAGCTTCCCCAGGGACACGGCTTGTTGTGCAGCACAAGTCTTCAGTCCTATTGCAGGAATGGGGTCAGGGCCCATTGCCTTTGTTGTATCTACTGTGTTCAGCTGTTTCTTCATGCCCGTACAGCAAATCGAATTGCTTGAAGACTGGCATCTGCGATTCTGTGCGAATCATGATGAGTGTGAGGTGGATCATCCACTCAACACGTCTGGCTGAGGATAGTGCAGACACCACATCCTTGGCATTTTTCACTGACGTACAGAACTGTTCCGATATTTAGGATGAGGATATTTGTGGAGTCCGCTCCTCCAGTAAATTGTTTAATAGTCCATCGATATTATTGTTTGGATTTGGCAGGACGGACAGACCATAGATCGGATCTGTTAGTCTTGGGATCATTTCCCCTCTCCATCAGACATTAGTTCTGCTGGTCGGAATTTAACCAGTTAAGTGTGGTAGCTTTAATGGGTTGTCAACAGGTTTATGTCCACGTGATTCCGACCCTGGCATGTTCACCCACACACATCACTGAACCATGGATCAGCTTAATGGTAATGGTAGACTGATGAATTATCGTCAGGAAAATGTTACAGATTGCCGTTGAATACAGTTCTGCTTCTGCTGTTGCTGCAGCATCAAATGATAACACAGTTTGAGATGCAATATCTACAATTCAATTCTACTGATTGTCCCCCAATTCACACCGAGACCCATTCACCCATCAGTCCTGTATTCTCTACCTAACCTGGTTTCTGATGCGGTAACACTTGCATTTTCATATTCTCAATCTGCTGAGGACCTCTCCCTGGTGTCGCGCCTCTAATTTGTTACTTTAACTCAATCCATTTAAAGTAATGATCGAAATCGTTTTTCTTCCACAATGTCAACTTCTGTATTTGAAGTGAATGAGTTTCCCTCTGTTTTACTCCCTGACCATGATTAAGAGCTCTGCAGTGTC
>NW_025137929.1:0-1209 GCF_004010195.1 Chiloscyllium plagiosum
TACTTCTCTACATTAACATATGAGAGCTAAAAAACAATCAGCCATCTTTACCACTCAAGGAGGGTTCCTGTTGAGGATTCATTGGAATCTCTCCACTGCCTGTAGCAAAGGGAATTCAGCCGAGTGCAACTGTTACAGGAAGAAACCCCAGTGCTAGCAGCTTCTGTGAGGCAGAATCACTTCAGAGACGGAATAACAATTGAAACATTTTCAATTTTGCTTTTGTCATGAAATTAACTGTTTTTTGGACAAAGCTCCTTCGAATTATTGTTCTGCAGAGTTTTGTTGTTTTCTGTTTGCCTTCAGAAGTGTGTGTGTGTATGTGTGCATGTGTGTTTCTTTGTGTGCATGTTTCTGTGTCTCAGATTTAAAGAAAAATAAATGTTAATGTGCATATTGTCAATGTCCAAACTGTATATCATTTATATATCAATCGTATTTCGAGTAACTGTGCTTTGGTTTTAGCTTAGTTACTTTTACAAATTTAAGAAACCTATCTGACTTGTTCCTAACACTGAATCTGACTCAGTCTGAGACGGATAACATTTACCATATCACACACTGAGTTACACTGATAATTTGTCGTGACGTCTGGAGGAGTGGGACTAGAAAAAAAAACAATGACTCTCTAACCTCGATCGGAGGGCTAAGGAGAAATTTTCAAAAGACATTTTGAGAGGGAATTCTCTGCCCCACAGGTTGGTGGTACCTGTGTGTTTGCATTTATTCAAAGGTGTGTTAGTTAATTATTTGACAGGAAAGTGACTCAAGGACAATGAAATGCAGATAGGAACGTGGGACTGAGATCACAACCTGATAAGCCATAACCTTAGTGCCTGGTGGGGCAGGGACCCACTCCTGTTCCTCAGTTCTACTTCGCCCTATTCCATTCAGCCCCTCAATCTGCTACTCAGGAGCAGTTGGAGACCACTTGCTCCTACTACCTGGTGCACAGAAACAGAGGAGACCATTCAGCCCCTGACTGATTTGGTGTGGATTGAAAACGTTCTTGGGAAGAAGAGTGGGTGTTACTGTGAAACAGTCCCCTGCTCTCTCTTTACAGAAGGTCCCATGTCTCCATTTATTTGTCATGTTGTAGACCTAGATTCACAGTGAATAATGGCCCCATACTGTACCCAGATATTGTGCACAAAATCCTCTGGTCTCTTTGACTGTAACATTCCTTCACAAAACATCCAGGAAAATAAC
>NW_025137930.1:0-1209 GCF_004010195.1 Chiloscyllium plagiosum
TCCAGCAGAAACAGCCTGTTACAGGACAGAAAGTGCCAGGCTGTGTTATGGGGTGCCCAACATCGGTTCCCTCACCCCACTCCCTCCGCCAAGTGAAGAGGACCCTGGCACCAACTCATTAAGGAGCAATGTTCAGTGAAGGGCAATTCTCACTTTAAACCCACCATTAGTTCTGTTTCTACCTGGCACATCTGAGAACCCATGGTCCCGGTGCCATCTCCCTATTGTTTGAGCCAGTACAAATGGAATCTCCACAGTCTCGGGTGGGCAGGAGGGTGGACACACTACACATTGTCTCTATCATCTCCCAGAAAGGGAGCAGGGAGGCTCCCTCCTACACGCTTTTTTTCAGATAACTCAGATATTGAAACTAATCTGCTCGACTTACTGTTCTCCAACTTGGCCTGACGTCTTCAATCATCTGTGCTCAGATACACCTAGGATGCTCTGTCCCTGCACCCCCTTTAGAACTGCACCACGTATTTTATATTGACTTTCAATGCTCTTCCCATCCAAGTGTAACACCTCACACTGCCCCACGGTAATCCTCACCAGTCAATGCTTCACCAACTTGTTGCATCTGTGTGTATATGTGTCCGTGTGTCTGTGTGTGTAAGAGTGCCTATGTGTGTGTGAGAGTGTGTGTGTTTAAGAGTATCCGTGTGTGTGTGTGTATAGTGCAATGGTGGTCACCTGTAATGTGACATGAACCCAAGGTCGCAGTTGAGGCCCTCCCTATCAGTACCGAACTTAGCTATCAGCCTCTGCTCAGCCACTTTTTGCTGCTGCCTTTCCCGAAGTCCACCTTGGAGGATGGTCACCTGAAGGTCCGAGGTCGAATGTTCTGGACTGCTGAAGTGTTCCCCAACTGGGAGGGAATCCTCCCGTCTGTTGATTGTTGTGCGGTGCCCATTCATCCGTTGCCGTAGCCTTTGCTCAGTTTCCCCAATGAGCAGGGGGTCTGGCCTGATCCATAACACCCTGGGGGCTCTAGTCGGGATTGATTCCATAATTCCAGTTTGCATTTAGAGCTGCTGGACTCTCAGACGGTGAGTGTTAGGTTTTCTTGTCTTCTGCACTGGGTGCTGGATTCGTTTGGTTGAGACTGTGCTTGGTGCAGTAATGGCACTTAGTCTCTCAGAGATTTCTGGGTGGGAAAGAAATGACTTTGGGAGTTTTACAAAAGGTAAGCAAGGCAAAGCTGTTGGA
>NW_025137931.1:0-1209 GCF_004010195.1 Chiloscyllium plagiosum
TTTAAAATCTTCCACTGCCCTTCAACTGCCCCAGCATAAAATCTTTGTTTCCAGTCTACTTTACTCAGGTTCTCCCTCATTCTATTGTAGTTCCCTGTGTTGAAGCACAGGACCCAGGTATTAGATTTTATCTTCACACTCTCCATATTCTAAATTCAACCATACAGTGATCACTTCTTTCATGAGGATCCCTAACTCTGAGGTCATTAATTATTCCTGTCTCATTGCACAGGGCCAAATCTTGGATAGATTGCTCCCTTGTCAGTTCCATTTCATCCTGTTCAAGAAAACTATCATGGATACACTTAATAAACTCAAGGCTATCCTGACTGAGCTGGTTCGACCAATCGAAATGTAGATGAAAATCACCCGTGATAATAGCCGTACCATTTTTACAGGCATTATTGTTTGTCTATTGCCCATCCGAATGTGATGTTATTATTTGGCCTACACACTACACCTAACAGTGACTCTCTTGTTAGAATTGTGAATGCATCATTCCTGTTTCTCCTAATGGACAGCAATAACAACAACTACTTGCATTGTATCGAATCTTGGACAATGGCAAATCTCCTGAGGTGCTTCATGGACAATCAAAACATTGATTAAAAAGAATGATCTTAAAATACATCTTAAAAGGAGGATAGAGAAGGTTAGGGAGGCTATTCCACAGATTTCTAGCCTTGACAGCTCCAATTGAGGAGTGATGCAGGTGGGGTAGGATGGAAAGAGAACGTGCAAAGGGAAAATGCAGGAGCGCAGGCACTGCATTAGGTCTTAAGGATAGAGGAGGTGCCAGACTGGGTCTGTCTATCATAGAGAGTATGGCTGCCTCATGGAATTTGAAGCACCACAATGGGCCCATGCATGTCATGTTAGTCAAGGATAGTATAACGGTGGCTGAGAGAACTTTTGATGAGGACCCGTCTACTGAGGTAGTTTGGGCTGAAGTTAGAAACAGGGGAGGAGAGGTTATACTGCTTGGAGTTTTTGTTTATAGGTCTCTGCAGAGTTCCAGGGAGTGGAAGAGAGAATGAGCAAAATTATTCTGGTTGGAGTGAAAGGAACAGGGTGGTCACTATGGGGAACTTTAACTTCCCCAACAATGACTGGAAATGCTAAAACTCTAGTACTTCGGATAGATCAGTTTTTATCCTATGTGTACAGGAAGATTTCCTGACACACTATGTCGAAAGGCCGACAAGAGGG
>NW_025137932.1:0-1209 GCF_004010195.1 Chiloscyllium plagiosum
GCAGACCTGCAACGAGAGGGTGGTAACGTGGGAGCTTTCTGTTCTGTGTTCTCTGTCTAGCACTGTATTGATGACACGTCTTCTGGACCAGTGTCTTCAATTATTCGAACTCCTGTAACAGTTCCTATATCTGTAAACACCTCCCAGCTCTAGAATCCCTCTACGTATTTGATAAATGTTCCATTCTAGACGACCTTCCCTATCTCTGTAACGATGTTCAGTTTCTAAAATATACCTTATCTCGGTAGATTCCGCCTGCAGTAACTGGAAACATGGAGCCATGATGTCCTGAAAAAGAGCGTTTGGCCCAACTTTCCCATGCTGACCAAGTTTAGTAAACTGAATGAGTCGCATTTTCCTGCGTTTGGCCCACATCCCTCCGATCGTTCCCCTCTCTGTGCACCTGTTCAAATGTCTTTTACATCATGTATTTGCTTTTTTTAATCATTTAGCCGAGCAGTTCCTTCCATATACGTACTTTTCTCTGTGGAATATATTGCACGTCACGCCCTCTTTAAATCTTTGCTCTCTCATTCAAGGTTTTACAATTTTTGTTTGGACTGGCCTACCCTTGACTAGTCCCTTTATGCATGTCCCGCATCGATTTATAAACCATTATAATGGCAACCTGTAGGACTATTTGCCAAAGGGATCTATTCAGGATAATGTTAGAAATACCTACATGTACTCAACACTCTGAGCAATGAAGTCATGTGTGCCAAATACCGCTTTCACTTGACTATCCACATGTGATGTCCCTTCCAAAGTAAATTGCAACTGCACCCTTGCGTTCTCTCTCCATTCGACAACGGTGCCCGGGGCACTACCATTAACTATGTTAGTCCTTCCTGGTTTGTCTTAACAGCATCGAACATCTGAATTAAACTCCATATTCTGTCCTTGGCCAAATGGTACTGTTGATCAAGATCCCCTTTGTAAACTGTGTTCACTGCCCACTAATGTTTGGTAGCCACAAAAATATTAGTAGTGCCTCGTATCCTTTCACCAAAATTGTTCCTGTAAATGATACACAACAGTGGAAACAGAGCAGACCATTTCTCTATACCGCTTGTCACATTCCTCCAGTCTGAACAACAGCACTGAACCTCCACTCTCGTTCTCCTATAATGAAGACAATTCTGTGTCCAGTTGTCGAGAGCTTCCTGATCCTATCTAATATTGAAACTTTATTGCTGGAACAGCACAGCA
>NW_025137933.1:0-1209 GCF_004010195.1 Chiloscyllium plagiosum
TGTAGCACAGTGTTATACGGTGTGGGTTCTGTCGTGCGTCAGTGCTGTACCCCTGTGTTATACTGTGTGGGTTGTGTCCTCTGTCAGTGCTGTACCCCAGTGTTATACGGTGTGGGTTGTGTCCTGTGTCAGTGCTGTACCCCAGTGTTATACGGTGTGGGTTCGGTCCTGTGTCTGTGCTGTAGCCCAGTGTTATACGGTGTGGTTTCTGTCCAGCGTCAGTGCTGTAGCCCAGTGTTATACGGTGTGGGTTCTGTCCTGCGTCAGTGCTGTACCCCAGTGTTATACGGTGTGGGTTCTGTCCTGCGTCAGTGCTGTACCCCAGTGTTATACGGTGTGGGTTCTGTCCTGCGTCAGTGCTGTACCCCAGTGTTATACGGTGTGGGTTCTTTCGTTCATCAGTGCTGTACCCAGTGTTATACGGTGTGGGTTCGGTCCTGTGTCTGTGCTGTAGCCCAGTGTTATACGGTGTGGTTTCTGTCCAGCGTCAGTGCTGTAGCCCAGTGTTATACGGTGTGGGTTCTGTCCTGCGTCAGTGCTGTACCCCAGTGTTATACGGTGTGGGTTCTTTCGTTCATCAGTGCTGTACCCTAGTGTTATACGGTGTGGGTTCTGTCCTGTGTCAGTGCTGTACCCCAGTGTTATACGGTGTGGGTTGTGACCTCTGTCAGTGCTGTAGCCCAGTGTTATACGGTGTGGGTTCTGTCCTGCGTCAGTGCTGTACCCCAGTGTTATACGGTGTGGGTTCTGTACTTTGTCAGTGGTGTACCCCAGTGTTATACGGTGTGGGTTCTGTCCTGTGTCAGTGCTGTAGCCCAGTGTTATACGGTGTGGGTTCTGTCCTGCGTCAGTGCTGTAGCCGAGTGTTATACGGTGTGGGTTGTGTCCTGTGTCAGTGCTGTAGTCCAGTGTTATACGGTGTGGGTTGTGGGTTGTGTCCTGTGTCAGTGCTGTAGTCCAGTGTTATACGGTGTGGGTTCAGTCCTGTGTCAGTGCTGTAGTCCAGTGTTATACGGTGTGGGTTCTGTCCTGTGTCAGTTCTGTAGCCCAGTGTTATACGGTGTGGGTTCTGTCCTGTGTCAGTGCTGTTCCCCAGTGTTATGCGGTGTGGGTTGTGTCCTGTGTCAGTGCTGTACCCCAGTGTTCTACGGTGTGGGTTCTGTCCTGTGTCAGTGCTGTACCCCAGTGTCATACGGTGTGGGTTGTGTC
>NW_025137934.1:0-1209 GCF_004010195.1 Chiloscyllium plagiosum
CATTCAGACTGCTGTACATTCAGACTGCTGTACGTTCCGACACGCTATACATTCAGACTGCTATACATTCAGACTGCTGTACATTCAGACTGCTGTACGATCCGACACGCTATACATTCAGACTGCTGTACATTCAGACTGCTGTACATTCAGACTGCTGTATGTTCCGACACGCTATACATTCAGACTGCTATACATTCAGACTGCTGTACATTCAGACTGCTGTACGATCCGACACGCTATACATTCAGACTGCTGTACATTCAGACTACTGTACGTTCAGACTGCTGTACATTCAGACTGCTGTACATTCAGACTGCTGTACGTTAGACTGCTGTACATTCAGACTGCTGTACGATCCGACACGCTGTACATTCAGACTGCTGTACATTCAGACTGCTGTACGTTCAGACTGCTGTACATTCAGACTACTGTACGTTCAGACTGCTGTACATTCAGACTGCTGTACATGCAGACTGCTGTACATTCAGACTGCTGTGCATTCAGACTACTGTACGTTCCGACTGCTGTACATTCAGACTGCTGTATGTTCCGACACGCTATACATTCAGACTGCTGTGCGTTCCGACACGCTATACATTCAGACTGCTGTACATTCAGACAGCTGTACATTCAGACTACTGTACGTTCCGACTGCTGTACATTCAGACTGCTGTACGTTCCGACACGCTGTACATTCAGACTGCTGTACATTCAGACTGCTGTACGTTCCGATATGCTGTATGTTCAGACTGCTGTACGTTCCGATATGCTGTACGTTCAGACTGCTGTACATTCAGACTGCTGTACGTTCCGATATGCTGTACATTCAGATTGCTGTATGTTCTGATATGCTGTACATTCAGACTGTTGTACGTTCAGACTGCTGTACGTTCAGACTGCTGTCTGTTCAGACTGCTGTCCATTCAGACTATTCAGACTGCTGTACGTTCAGACTGCTGTAAATTCAGACTGCTGTACGTTCCGATATGCTGTACATTCAGACTGCTGTATGTTCTGACTGCTGTATGTTCTGACTGCTGTACGTTCAGACTGCTGTACGTTCAGACTGCTGTACGTTGACTGCTGTACGTTCCGACATGTTGTACGTTCAGACTGCTGTACGTTCCGATATGCCGTACATTCAGACTATTCAGACTGCTGTACGTTCAGTCTGCTGTACATTCAGACTGCTGTACGTTCCGACAC
>NW_025137935.1:0-1090 GCF_004010195.1 Chiloscyllium plagiosum
TACACCCGCTGGTGAAAGAATTTCAAACACAAAGAAGTTTATACCCCAATTTTGTATCCAAATTACCAACTTGCCTTGAATCCCGTGGACTGTTCCCTTTTGGATCAGCCTTCCACTTAGGACCTTGTCAAAGGCCTATTCAGGTGCATGTAAATCACATCATCTGCACTGCCCTCCTCAATATTTTGAGAGACCAACTCAAAAAACACAACTGAACTCTGAGGCGGTATCTTCCTCTACCAAATCCGTGATGATGCAGCCGAGTTGACCTTTGCCTTTGCAAGTGTTGATTCATCTTCAGAATTGTTTCTAATAATTTCCCTCCCCCTGCTGTCAGACTATCTGCTCTGTAATTACCTGGCCTATCCCTGCTGCCCTTCTTGAACAAAAGAACTACATTAGCGATCCTCCAGTTATTCGGCACTTCACCTGGGACCAGCAAAGTATCCACCAGAGCCCCAGCAATCTCCTCCCTTACTTCCCATAGCAGCCTAGGATATATTTCATTGGGTACTGGGGGTTTATCCACCTTTATGCTTGTGAAAGCGTTTAATACCTCCTCTTTATTGGTCGTCACATGTTCGAGAACCTCACCATCCTCGACTGAAATCCCTGGCTACAATGCCTTTCTCCTGTGTGAATAAGGACAGGAGGTATTCATTGAAGACCTCACCTACTTCCTCTGGCTCCATGTACAGATTGTTCCTCTGGTTTCTAACAGGCGCAACCCTCTAACTATACTGATAAATACCTCGTGGCCTTTCCTTAACAGTATCTGCCAAGGATATTTCATGTCCATTCTTTGACCCTCAATTTGAAGGACCCCATTGCATGTTCTATACATTTGAAGGGCTTCGCCTGTTTTCATCACAGTGTGCTTTCTTTATCAGGATCACGACACCGCTTGATCAGTATTCGCTGGAGTTACTGCGTTTGACATTCATTCGTCGGGCACCATCCCGGACCTGAATTCTCACCGTATCACTTTAACATACTTCCTTTTTCCAAATATGAGCCCAACTGCAGATAGTTCCTCCCAGTCTGTGTTTGCCCGGTGCTGTATCATGATCGTGACAATGCCCAGTGACAG
>NW_025137935.1:1098-1209 GCF_004010195.1 Chiloscyllium plagiosum
GTTATGTCCACTATCCCCAAAACGCTACAAAAATCATTGTGTGTCATCTTGCCCACAATGTCTGTAACTTCCAGCCCATACCGAGGGCTCCAAACATCGGCTAACAAGACA
>NW_025137936.1:0-1209 GCF_004010195.1 Chiloscyllium plagiosum
TGAAAAAGTTGCCCCTCAGGTCCGTTTTAAATCCTTCCCCTCTCACATGAAATCTATGCCTTCCAGTTTTGGATTCGCCTGCCATGGGGAAAAGATTTTGGCTATTCACCCTATCCATACCCCTTATAAAATTCTGTAAGGTCACCCCTCAGCCTCCGATGCTGCAGAGAAATTATCCCTGGCCTATTCAGCATCTCCCTATAGCTCTAACCCTCCAGCTCTGCCAACATCCTTGTAAATTTTTCCTGAACTCTTTCAAGTTTCACAACATTGTTCCATAGGAGGGGGCCCAGAATTGCACACACTATTCCAAAAGTGGCCTAACCAATGTCCTGTGCGGCCATGACAATGACCTCCAACTACCTATCCTCAATGCTCTGACCTGCAAGGTCTCTTTGTTTAGCAACATTCCCCATTAACTGTGTAAGTCATGCCCTGATTTGCCTTACAAAATGCAACACCTCATATTTATCTAAATTAAACTCATTCTACCACTCCTTGGCCCATCAGCCCATCCTATCAATTCTAATTTATATTGAACTTTCTTTCCTCTCTCAATCCCGAAAAGCTGAAAAATCTCCATCCAACACACACTCCCTCCATTCTGATTTTGCTGAACGTAATTCCTGCTGTACCTCAACCTGAAGGGTCTGGTTCATGCTGATCAACAGGCCCACACTCGGGAGGGGGCGGGGGGTGGAATCTAGTTGAAACAGACAAAACACTGAATGGCCTGGACAGAGTGCACATGGGGAAGATGTTTCCATTGTTTGGAGAGACTAGCACCTGAGGGCACAGCATTAGAATAAAAAGAAGATCTTTTAGAACAAAGATAAAGAGAAATCGTTTCAGCCAGAGAGTGGTGAACATGTGGAAGTGACTGCTACAGAAGGCTGTGGACGCTAGTCACTGAGTATATTTAAGATGGATGTAGATAGGTTCTTGAGTATCAAGGGGGAAATCGAGGGTTACGGGGAGGAAGTGGGAGAATGGGATTGAGAAACTTACCAGCCATGATTTAATGGCAGAGCAGCCCCGATGGGCTGAGACATCTAATTTATTCTCCAGTGTTTTATGGTCTCTTGCTTTCCTGGACACAGAGAGAAAGAATTGGGAGCAGGAACAGACTGTTTAGCCTGTCGAGCCTGCACCAACATAAGTGGATATGAAGATACTTACATCTAGGTGGATAGGCTGGAAATATTTCCA
>NW_025137937.1:0-1209 GCF_004010195.1 Chiloscyllium plagiosum
GTGTGTCAAAATGGGAATTTTGACTTTGCATTCACGAGTGTTCTCTGTGCACATTCTATTTTAGGACACGCTATATTTGTAAAATCACAGTCATCTAAAAATGCCAGAGGTTTTGATGAATAAGAGGCTTTCTATGTGGGAGGTGAACCTGTCTCTTGGAGTAATTGTGCTCTTTGCCAAAGCCCTGCAGTCCCAGTGCTCTCCAGTCGATGGAGTGAAGTCGCGCGATCATTGCCATCATGGCCAAGTACAGGGCACAGCGTTCTGCTGGCTTCACCTCCAGAAGATTCACATCTCGAAATATCCGGCCCTGGATCATAAATAGACAAGAATAAAACAAACCGAGGTGAGTTGGTGTCAAGCCTGTAACTCTTGGGCTGTCTGAGTTCATTCAACTGTAACCCATCATTTGGTTTCTAAATAACTGGGTACTTTTCTCAATCTTCTTTCGTGGCAGGGCCAATATTTGCTGTCCATCTCTGAATCCTCCTGAACGGAGTGACAAGTAATTGTCAATCACGTTACTGTGGGTCTGGAGGCACATGTAGGCCAGACCGGGTAAGGATGGCAGATTTCCTGCCTGATAAGAGTTAAAAATCACACAACACCAGGTTATAGTCCAACAGGTTTAATTGGAAGCACTTGCTTTCGGAGCGCTGCTCCTTCATCAGGTGGTTGTGGAGGATACAATTGTAAGACACAGAATTTACAGCAAAAGTTTACAGTGTGATGTAACTGAAATTATACATTGAAAAATAACTTAATTGCTTGTTGAGTATTTCATCTGTTCGAATACCATGGTAGTTTCACTTATTTCATGTGTAAATCACAAAACCTTTTTTTTAAAGTTGCATTCTCAGGTTAGCTGTTACAATTGGTGTTAGTTAGACAATATGTTGAAGGTGTTAGCCCCCTGTGTTCTGTGTAACACCTTCAACATATTGTCTAGCTAACACCAATTGTTACAGTTAACCTGAGAATGCAACTTCTAAAAAAAGGTTTTGTGATTTACACATGAAAGAAGTGAAACTATCATGGTATTTGAACAGATGAAAGACTCAATAAATAATCAAGGTATTTTTCAATGTATAATTTCAGTTACATCACATTGTAAACTTTTGCTATAGATTCTGTGTCTTACAAATGTGTCCTCAACAACCACCTGATGAAGGAGCGGCGCTCTGAAAGCTAGCGCTTCCAACTAAACCT
>NW_025137938.1:0-691 GCF_004010195.1 Chiloscyllium plagiosum
TAGCAAAAACAGTTCCTGACCTGTGAGGGGTTTGGGTTGGTGTATTTATATTTACAAATCCATTCCCACCCTCACATACAGTATGAAATTGATGTAAAACTGAAGGGAAGGAGTGAGTGAGCACCCACAGAATCATATGGATCTGAGTTGAATGAACCTGGCATTAGGAAAATGTGACAACAATCACAACTACTTAGAATCACAGAATCCAGTGGGTGCAGAAGGAGTCTATTCGGCCCATCGAGTATGCAATGACCTGCTCACCCACCGAACCCCCCTAACCACACATTAACCATGGCTAGCCCTACTCACCTAAATTGCACACTACGGCCATGTTAGCATGGCCAATCCAGTAACGTTACACATCTGTGGGAGGGTCACAAATTACACCCAAATGCTGGGAATTGTGGATGAAGGCTCACAAAAACTTGACTTTGACTCAAATGCTCTGCTTTTCAAAATAAAATCTGGGGAAAACTGCAACCGGAAACATTTCTGATTATCTCAGGAGGAAGAGAATTCAAAACTTGCGCCGTTGACCCAGGGGGCGCAGTGAAAGTTCCAGAGGTCTGGGAACCATCAGAAATGTAACAGGTTGTGACCAAGGTGGGGGTGAGACAAGGACAAAAAGACTGTCTGTCACAGGAGAGATTAAACAGCAGAAATGGTAGTCCCTCAAGGCCACGGGAAA
>NW_025137938.1:718-1209 GCF_004010195.1 Chiloscyllium plagiosum
AATATATTTAAAAAACAGATTATAAAAGCATAGAGGGCAGAGTTCACAGTCTGAAATTGTTGCTTTCAATGGTGAATACAAAAAGCTGTAAAGCCTGGGGAGTTCTATTACAGCCAACACATACAGGATGGGCCAAGTGGCCTCGATCTGTGCTGTAACTTGCTGATTTTTTTTTCCTGACATTTGTAGTTCAAGTCTGATGACGCTATTAACTTTTCAAATTGGACTGGAGTTTAATATTCTGGAGAAACGTCAAATAAATCACACTGATCACATTGTGCAGACCTTAGTCCATAACCCTGCATGTTCCAGATTGATTACATTGTGCAGACCTTAGTCCATAACCCTGCATGTTCCAGCATTTCAGTGACATTAATGTCCTGCCAGTGGGACAGGACATACAGAGATGGTGACGGTGGTGTCTAGGACACTGTAAGCTATGATTCTGTGCGTATGATTGTGTCAGGTTGTTGCTTGACTAGCCTGCATTC
>NW_025137939.1:0-1209 GCF_004010195.1 Chiloscyllium plagiosum
ATCGGCTCTGATCTACAGCATCTGCAGTCCTCACGTTTTCCTCCTACAGTCCAAAGATGTGCAGGTTCGGTGAATTGGCCATGCTTAATTGTCCGTAGTGTTACGTGTAGGGGAATGGGTCTGGTTGGGTTGCTCTTCCAAGGGTCGGTGTGGACTTGTTGGGCTGAAGGGCCTGTTTCCACACTATAGGGAATCTAATCTAATCTAATCTAAAGTGTGAAAAGAAGTGCACGGGTCCTCTCTACGAGCAGCAATGTAAATAAGACAAACAAGAAAGCTGTGTGTGTAAAAGAGCTGAGAATATAACAACATGTTCGAGATTGCAGGAATTAAAGAAAAGTGCAGTGGAGACAAAATGCAGTCAAACTCGGAATTTGTGGAAATTAGTGTTGACAGATCAAAGCTGGAAAGTTCCTCTGTTGAAACTGAGATGTTGTTCCTTAAGCTTGTGCTGTGCCTTGTTCCCACTCTCCCATTAACTGCTCTGTCAGTCTCATTCATCGCACACCACTGCCAACCAGTGGCCATGACACTCTCTCTCTCTCTCTCTGTGCCTTGCGGGTACCACCAGCATCTCCACCACCCCCACAGTAACGTGGCCGTTCCCCACACAAGCCACCTCCTCCCCGTGTGAGGACAATTCGGTGGGTAGGTTAGCCTTAGAGAGTGTGGGAGCACAAGCTGGTGAGCACCTCACTGCCATAGATCCGCTGCTGGCTGAGGAAGAAATGCCCCAGGCCGTTGGCACTTGGAGGGACCGGCAGAGACCAGGCAGCTGCTCAGGCAGGAGAGGGGCCCGTGGTGTCAGCAATCAGGACCCACATCTGAATGTACAGGGAGGAGTGGCAGATGTGGAAATGGGATACAATGGGTTGCAGGAGTGCAGTGGATCCTGAGGGTACTTGATAATGTGTCACATCGAATGTTATTGCCAAAAATAAAAGCTCATGGAGTTGGGATAACATAGTGACCTGGATAGAGGATTGGTTCGTGAATAGGATGCAGCGTGTACGAATAAGTGGGTCTTTTTCAGCCTGACAGGATGTGTCAATGGTATGTCTCGGGGCGGGGAGTGCTGAACTCTCAACGCTTTACAATTTACAGAAATGATTTGGATGGAGGGATCAAAGGTATGGAGCTAAATTTATTGATGACACAAAGATAGAAAGGAAAGTAAGTTGTGAAGAGGACACGAGTAGCCTAAAAAAG
>NW_025137940.1:0-1209 GCF_004010195.1 Chiloscyllium plagiosum
CACTTCCTGGAGTGCTTCACTGTGATACTAACTTCAAAACATTATTCCTGGAGTGCTTCACTGTGAAACTAATTCCAGAAAACGTTCCTTGGATTGCTTCACTGTGATAAGCGCTTCAAAACACTTTACCTGGAGTGCATCACTGCGATACTAACCCTAAAACACTTTTCCTTGAGTGCTTCACTGTGATACGAACTCCAGAACACGTTTCCTGGAGTGCTTCACTGTGACACTAATTCCAGAACACTTTTCCTCGATTGCTTCACTGTGAGACTAATCCTAAAATGCTTTTCCTGGAGTGCTTCACGGTGATACTAACTCCAAAACACTTCTCCCAGAGTGCTTCACCGTGAGTTCATGGATCTTTACTCAGCGAGTCGTGAGTTCATCGAATGCCCTGCCAGTAGCAGTGGTGGACTCTCCCTCATTATGGGCATTTAAGCGGGCATTGGATAGGCAAATAGATGAGAGTGGGCTAGTGTAGGTTAGGTGGGCTTGGATCGGCGCAACATCGAGTGCCGAAGTGCCTGTACTGCGCTGTATTCTTCTATGTTCTATGTTCTATGATACTAACTCCAAAACACTTTTCCTGGAGTGCTTCACTGTGAGAGTAACCGTAAAACGCAATACCTGGAGTGCTTCACTGTGAGATTAACCTGAAAATGCTTGTCCTGGAGAACTCCACTGTGATACTAACTCGAAAACGCTGTTCCCAGAGTGCTTCACTGTGATACTAACTCCAAAACACTTTTCCTGGAGTGCTTCACGGTGATACTCACTCCAAAACATTCGTCCTGGAGTGCTTCCCTGTGATACTAACACCAAAACACTTTTCCTGGAGTGCTTCACTGTGATACTAACTCCAGAACACTTTTCCTTGAGTGCTTCACTGTGAGACTAACCATAAAACGCTTTTCCTGGAGTGCTTCACTGTGATACAACTCCAAAACGCTTTTCCCAGAGTGCTTCACTGTGAGACTAACCCTAAAACGCTTTTCCTGGAGTGCATCACTGTGATGCTAATTCCAGAACACTTTTCCTGGAGTGCTTCACTGTGATACTTACTCCAAAACTCTTCTCCTGGAGTGCTTCACTGTCGTACTAGCTCCAAAAAACTTTTCCTGGAGTGCATCACTGTGATACGAATTCCAGAACACTTTCCCTTGGAGTGCTTAACTGTGATACGATCCCTAAAACACTTTTTCTGGA
>NW_025137941.1:0-1209 GCF_004010195.1 Chiloscyllium plagiosum
GCAACATTCATGCTGTCCTGCTTTATGCAGCATTCGATTGCTCTGTCTGGTTCACCGTCACATTCACCTTTGACCGCTTGGTAGCCATTCGTTGTCACACTTTCAAAACTAAATATTGTAATGAGAAAACAGCGGTGGTGGTTCTCGGAACAGTGACTGGACTGAGCTGTTTAAATAATATCAGCTGGTATTTTATGTATAACAGTAATTATGGTTTATCTAATCATCCTATGTTTTGTGGTATAGAATTGAGTGATGCCAACTTAGAGTTATGGGCCATAATTGAAATTGTTCACTACATTCTCTCACCCTGTCTCCCATTCGTTTTGATTCTGCAGCTCAACATTTTTACCATCAGACATATTGTAGTGAGCAGCAGAGCCCGCAGGAGACTCCGGGCTCACAACAATGGGGAGTGTCCCACAGACACGGAGATGGAGAACCGAAGAAAATCAATTGTTCTTCTGTTTCTGATTTCAGGCAACTTCCTCCTGCTGTGGGCAGTGTTTGCCGTGTATGCAATGCTTGAACGAATGGATAATCTGGGCTATTTTATTTGTGTGCCTGCGTATGTCCAAGAATTAGGATTTATTCTACAGCTCCTGAGTTGCTGCACAAACACTTGAATCTACGTCGTGACACAGAATAGGTTCAGAGGACAATTCAAAAATTTGGTGATATATCCCTTCAGTCTGATCACTCATAGAATCAAAAGGCATAATTAGTACCTGCCTCTGGTTTCCATTGTATACCCTGACTCCCAACGATGGTTTAGATTAATTGACATACGATATTGCAAATCTGGTCGGATTGGAGCCTTAAACAACATTAGCAGTATATCCACGGACTTTAATTCTAGCACACTCAAAATGAATGTTGACATTTCATTTTTCTTCCTACCCTCCAAGTGAAATTGCAAACCAACCTGAAGAAAATCCAGAACCAGGGCTCAAAGACTATCAGCGCGTAAAAACGCTGATGTTGTTTCTAATTTAGAACTTAGTCTATGTCCCTGTTCCTCCAATCAAATTGCATCTCATCCTATTTTTCCACATTGTTTTCCATTTTAAAATTGCAGTCGGCTCTCTTGTTGGGAAAGCTTGGCCAGTAATTTGGTTATTAAATGTTGATGGACACAACAATTAAATGTAGGTATGGATAAAATATGTTGGTTTCTAGACAATCATTAGACAAAATGATTAATAATAT
>NW_025137942.1:0-1209 GCF_004010195.1 Chiloscyllium plagiosum
AGTGTGGGCACTATCAGATCCCAGTGTCAGGGGTTGCGGGCACTAACTGGTCCCTGTGTCAGGGGGTGTGGGCACTAACAGATCCCCGTGCCAGGGGTTGTGGGCACTAACAGATCCCTGTGTCAGGGGTTGTGGGCTCTAACACATCCCTGTGTCGGGGGATGTGGACACTAACAGATCCCTGTGTCAGCGGTTATGGCCACTAACAGATCCTCGTGTCAGGGGGTGTGGGCACAAACAGATCCCTGTGTCAGGGAATGTGGGCACTAACAGACTAACAGACCCCGTGTCAGGGGGTGTGGGCACTAACAGATCCCTGTGTCAGGGGGTGTGGGCACTAACGGTCTCCTGTGTTTGAGGTGTGGGCACTAACAGATCCCTCGTGTCAGGGGGTGTTGGCACTGACAGAGCGCCGTGTCAGGGTGTGTGGGCAGTAACAGATCCCCCGTGTCAGGGGTTGCGGGCACTAACAGATCCCTGTGTCAGGGGGTCTGGGCACTCACAGGTCCCTTGTGTCAGGGGGTGTGGGCACTCACAGGTCCCTTGTGTCAGGGGGTGTGGGCACTAACAGATCCCCGTGTCAGGGGGTGTGGGCACTAACAGATCCCTGTGTCAGGGGGTGTGGGCACTAACGGATCTCCTGTGTTTGAGGTGTGGGCACTAACAGATCCCTCGTGTCAGGGGGTGTGGGCACTGACAGATCACCGTTTCAGGGGGTGTGGGCAGTAACAGATCCCCTGTGTCAGGGGTTGCGGGCACTAACAGACCCCTGTGTCAGGGGGTGTGGGTACTAACAGATCCTCGTGTCAGGGGGTGTGGGCAGTAACAGATCCCCCGTGTCAGGGGTTGCGGGCACTAACAGACCCCTGTGTCAGGGGGTGTGGGTACTAACAGATCCTCGTGTCAGGGGGTGTGGGCACTAACAGATTCCTGTGTCAGGAGATGTGGGCACTAACGGATCCTCGTGTCAAGGGATGTGGGCACTAACAAATCCCTGTGTCCGGGGGTGTCGGCACAAACAAATCCCTGTGTCCGGGGGTGTCGGCACAAACAGATCCCCGTGTCAGAGGGTGTGGGCACTAAAGATCCCCGTGTCAGTGGGTGTGGGCACTAACAGATCCTTGTGTCAGGGGGTGTGGGCACTAACAGATCCCTGTGTCAGTGGGTGTGGGCACTAACAGATCCCTGTGTCAGTGGGTGTGGGCACTA
>NW_025137943.1:0-1209 GCF_004010195.1 Chiloscyllium plagiosum
TGAAAGAGGCTGCACACGCTCAATTCAATGAGTAGAGCTACTCTCATTCATCCAATGGCACAAGTTTCACGCATTGGCTCTATCAAACTGCACACGTTCACTACATGCACCAAACTAGCATTCTTAATTCAATGAGTAGAGCTTCTCACATTCATTCAATGTGTCAAGCTCACCGTTTTCATTTAATGAAACAAACTGCATTCATTGACTGATTGAATCAAACTACAATCATTGATTCATTGAATCAATCCATGTTCCCAATTCCAATGGAACAATCAAAACTGACTTTTTTAGTGAATCCTACCACAGTCATTCATTCAATGACACAGATAATTCAATGAGAAGAGGTTCTCTCAATCGTTCAAAGCCACAAGCTTAACGCATTGATTCAATCAAGCAAACTGCACAAATTTACTCCATGAAATAAACTGCACGTGTTCATTCAATGAATACAGCTTTTCTTGTTTATTCCATATGTCAAGCTTAGCACTTTACAGCTTTTCTTGTTTATTCCATATGTCAAGCTTAGCACTTTCATTCAATGAAACCAACTGCATTCATTCAATCATTGAATCAAACTGCAATCATTGAGTCAATGAATTAAACAATATTAATGTATTCAATCAAACAAACCTAACTCATTTACCTCGTGAATCAAACTGCACCCATTTATTCAATGAAATGCACTGTATGTCTTAATTAAAAGAGTGTGGCTCCAGCCATTCATTCAATGCCACGACCAAAACGCATTCATTCAATGGAGCAAACAGCACTCATTTTCTCAATGATACAGACTGCACGCCTTTATTCAATGAGTATAGCTTCTCTCATTTATTCAATGGGTCAAGCTCATCGCTTTCATTCGATGAAACAAACTGCATTCATTGAATCATTGAATAGAAATACAATCATTGATTCAATGAGTCAAACCTTATTCCTTGTTTCAATATAACAAACCTAACTCCCTTATTTAGTGAACCAAACTGCACACATTATTTCAATGAAAGAGGCTGCACTTGTCAGTTCAATGAGTGGAGCTACTCTCATTCATTCAATGGCACAAGTTTCACGCATTGGCTCTATCAAACTGCACACGTTTACTACATGAACCAAACTGTCCGTCTTAATTCAATGAGTAGAGCTTCTCTCATCCATTCAATGTGTCAAGCTCACCGATTTCATTTAATGAAACAAACTGCATTCATTGAA
>NW_025137944.1:0-1209 GCF_004010195.1 Chiloscyllium plagiosum
AAGGGCTGAATGGCCTACTCCTGCACCTAATGTTTATTGTGTATTGAAAAAAAAAACAAGGGCAGAGTCTCCTTGAATCAAAGAACAGCTTTTCGACAAAAAAGGGACTTGTTTTGTGTCATGTTTCCCCCCCCCCCCCCCCCATAATAAAAAGAAAGAACCATCAATGCTAAAAGGTGGCTGCATTTTTAACCCTTCAAACCCAGTTAGTAGTTTCAAAACTGACAGATGCACTATACTAACTGGAAACATTCAAACATGCACAAACCCATGCAAATTCAGGCCGCGCTACACCCATAACCGAACACCTCCGTATCTCATTCGAGTTTGAATAACTCATTCAGCTTTCACGTTTTCACGACCTGCCACATGCACAATTGTCAGATTCAATGGCTGCAACAACAAGCTACATCTAAACAATCTGGCATTTTTGTCCTTAATATTTGCCACAAATGGGAATGTGTTGTGATCAGTGTATGCGATTGTCTCCGATGCATTGCTGGTAATATAAACACAGTTATGATGCAATGCCAACACCAACTTTAAAGTCTCTTTCTCCACCAATAAACATTTCTGTGGATGAACGTTCGACTTCCCAGAAAAATACTCGATAGGTCTATCTATTCCCTCATCATCCTCCTGCAGGAACACCGGACCAATACCCACATCACTGGCATCGATAGCCACCTTGAAAATCTTCGTGTAACCTAGTGTAGCTAATATTGGGGGCAGTGTTAACACAGTCTTTAGGCTGTAAAATGGTTTTTGACAGTCCTGTGTCCTCTGAGAGTTCTTGCCCTTGACAATTTGGTGAGTGGATCAGCCGCACTGTTTAAAGTTTGGCACAAACTTTCGGTAAAATCTCGTCAATCCCAGGAACTGTCGTACTCTATATATCTTTTTGTCGACGGTGTGAAACATTCCTCAACTACTTTCGTTTTCATATCTCATGGGGCAATTTGTCCATGTACAATACCGTGACCCAGGAACGTGACTTGGGCTTTCTCAAATTCACTTTTAGCCAGGTTTACCACCAAGCCTGCTTTCTGAAGTTGATCGCACAAGTCCGATAAATGCTCTAAATGTTCCTTCCATGAGTGACTAAAAACCACCAGATCATCAACGTATATCACATAGTTGGGTAATCCAGCAATGACCTTATTATCAGCCTCTGATATGTGACTGGATCGTTTTTCATACCAAATGTGC
>NW_025137945.1:0-1209 GCF_004010195.1 Chiloscyllium plagiosum
TGGAATGAGCTGCCAGAGGAATTGGTGGAGGCTTGTACAATTGCAACATTTAAGAGGCATCAATTTATGAGTAGGAAGGGTTTGGAGGGATATGGGCCGGGTGCTGGCAGGTGGGAAGAGATTGGGTTGGGATATCTTGTCAGCATGGACTGGTTGGAACAAAGGGTCTGTTTCCATGCTGTACATCTCTATGACTCTATAACTCAAATCCTCCAATCCTGGCAATGAAACATACTGATGAGAGTAGTGCAGTTGATGTGGTTTACACGGACTTCTGTAAGGCCTTTGTCAGAGCATAACCTCCGACTGGGGATGAAAGACTCGGCAGGCAGGCAGGATTCAAGCAAGTGGTCGGTGTTCATTCAACCAGAACCTGGTTAGCGCAGGCAGAGGGCCAAAGGATTGTCCTCGGAGACTGGCCTCAGAACAGAGGTCCATGACACACTCTGATTTTACAATAAAAAGCAATTTTTTTTGTTATCAGAAAATTTATAATCATAAACTTAATTACAATGATCTTACCTTGCATACCCTATTCAATGAGACACCGAATCAATAGTGGGCATTTCTGTGGACAATCCCAGGATCCCTGACCTCTCAGTTTCATGAAAACTAATCTCAAGGTCTTGCGATCTTTCTATTCATTCACATTCCAAAGTTATTTGCGATATGCCTTTGGGTTTCTCTCAGGCTAGCTTGTCTCTCAGGACAGCTTGAATGTTGTTATTCATTGTATTCCATTTTATCAAGTTCAATTGCTCCTCTGATATAATTAGGGCAGTGGGAAACATATGAAGAAAAATCAAAGGACAGTTTGTTTTGACTTACTTGCCATCGACTTGTAATTTTAATTTTTGTTATACAAAGTTAGCTACAAAGTGTAAATTTATTTGCCCCAATTGTTCGCACTCTGATTAATAGGCTGTGAGCAATCTATTTTGTACTGGCATAAGAGAAATCATTACTTCAAGCTCGCTAACCTTCACTTCCAGGTTTAAATGCTTCTTTTCCTCTTTATGCTTTGGTATTATGCACCTTTTTTTATGCTGAAAACTATGGTGATGATGGTAAGACTCTTTACGAGAACCTTTTCCTTAATTCAAGAAACTGAGTACTATAAGATAACTTAAGCTGTTGCACCCTCGGCTGTTTTAGGGCATTAATGGGCTGTTACTGGCACCTGGTGATTGTTCATTAACTGGGACAATT
>NW_025137946.1:0-1209 GCF_004010195.1 Chiloscyllium plagiosum
TTGTAGTGTGAATACTGACGTAAAGTATTCATTCAGCACTTCCCCTATCTCCTCTGAGTTCATACACACTTCCCACTTCTATGCTTGATTGACCCTAATCTTACCTGAGTCATTCTTTTATTCCTGATATACCTACAGAAAGCCTTACGGTTTTCCTTGATCCTATCCCCTAAAGACTTCTCATATCACCTCCTGGCTCTTCTCAGCTCTCTCTTTAGGTCTTTCCTGGCTAGCTTGTAACTCTCAAGTGCCCAAACTGAGCCATCACATCTCATCCTAACATAAACCTTCTTCTTCCTATTGACAAGAGATTCAACTTCCTTAGTAAACCACAGCTCCCGCGCTAGACAACTTCTTCCCTGCCTGACCAGTACATACTTAACAAGGACCCACAGTACCTGCTCCTTGAATAAGCTCCACATTTCCACCGACCCATCCCCTGCAGTTTCCTTCCACATCCTATCATCCTAAGTCTCGCCTAATCGCATCGTAATTGCCTTTGCCTCAGCTATAACCTTTGCCTGTGGTATTTACCTATCCCTTTCTATCACTAAACACAACTGAATTGTGGTCACTATCACCAAAGTGCTCACCTACCTCTAAATCTAACACGTAGCCAGGTTCATTACCCAGTACAAATCTAATGTGGCCTCGCCCTTTATTGGCCTGTCTACATATTATGTCAGGAAACACTCCTGCACACATTGGACAAAAACTGACCCATCTAAACTATTTAAACTATTGGATTTCCAGTCAATATTTGGAAAGTTAAAGATCTCATAACAACTACCCTGTCACTCTTGCTCCTATTGAGAATCAACTTTGCTATCCTTTCCTCTACATCTCTGGAATTATTTAGATACCTATAGAAAACTCCCAACAGGGTGACCTCTCCCTACCTGTTTCTAATCTCAGCCCATACTATTTCAGTTGACGAGTTCTCAAACATCCTTTCTGCAACCGTAATACTGTCCTTGACTAACAGTGTCACACCACCCCCCTTTTACCATTTTCTCTTTTCTTACTGAACATCTAAATCCCAGAACCTGCAATAACCATTTCTGTCCTTGCTCTATCCATGTCTCTGAAATGGGCAAAACGTTGAAAGCCCAAGTACCAACCCATGTTGCAGATTCACCCACCTTATTCCGGATGCTCCTGGCATTGAAGTAGACATCTGGATTAGTGGTGGTGGAAGAGCACAGCAAT
>NW_025137947.1:0-1209 GCF_004010195.1 Chiloscyllium plagiosum
CCTCACTGACTCCCTCTGTCGTACAAACAGATGATCTGTCTCTCTCTTTCTCCCCCCTCTCTCTCTTTCCATCTATCACTCCCTGTCCTTCTCTCACTCTGTCCCGCCCTCACTCTTTCACTCTCTGTATCTATCACTGCCTTTTTTCTCTCACACTGTCTCCCTCTTTCTCTGTCTCTTTCTCTCATTGTTTCTGTCAGTGTCTGTCTCTCTGCACCTCTCTCTCCCGCCCTCATTGTCTCGTTCCCTTCATCTCGCTCTCTAACAGAAGCAGTTAACTGAATCAGAACATTGTATTTATACATACAAGATCAGAAAGATAATGTTAATTTAAAATGTGGAAAACGTACTGTTTGAAACATAGAATTGTAATTCTGAAAGCTCAGTATTATTTGGATGGAGGGTAAATGAGTGTTTGCAGTTTTACTGTGGATAGATATGTTCATGCTTGTGTGATCTACCCCAGGAATAGTCAGAGCAAATGCCTGCAGTTCAAGGAACAGCAGCTCAGTGTTAATGCAATGAAGTCCCACTTTGTGCAATCCGATGTCGCATTGAAGGGGTGATTATTTGGTTATTGTGATCCATGAGCATAAGCACATGTTCGTTCTTGCAATATGAATTCTGTCCATGCTCAGAGATAGTACGGTGTTTGAAGGAGAGTGCTTTTTTCGAAGTTCCCAGGTAGCTGTGGAGAAAGGTCAGCTTGTGTACTTTGTGTAATCACTGGATAAATCAACCACCATTATCCATCACTAACTGTAATTGAAATGAATATGATAAATCATAAAATTCAGCATGTCTAGCAGCATTTGTGGGAAGAAAACATAGTTAATGCTTCGGGTCTGGTGACCCTTGATCAGAACTGACAGCAGCAGGGAATAAGGTGTATTTACAATGAAGGCTGGATTGGGGTCACATGGGAGGGAGGGGAGAGGTGAGTGGAAAGGTGGAGATAGAGCCCAGACAGACAGAGTGATGTGTGACAATAAGTGCCTTTAAGATGGATTTGTTTTGTTCTGTTTTGTTTCTCTTCAAGAGGGGCGTTGTAAACCAGGCACTACGGTGTTTCCTCCATGGAAAGCAGAGGAAGTAGCTTTTCTTTAAAGTAAACAAAAGAAGCATGAATGGGTAGAGTGAGTCTCACACAAAGCTACAGGGGTTTAGTTTGTGTTGGGAGATGTTGAATTTAGGGTCTTGGAGTTGAAG
>NW_025137948.1:0-1209 GCF_004010195.1 Chiloscyllium plagiosum
TCTCTAAATCATCCCTTCCTTCCTGTGTATGCACCCTGGTGTTAATTTACTGCTCAAATGTCACAGATGGAATATGACCACGAATGAATGAGTAGACTAACATGGTTTATGATTGATACATTCAAATAATGTAACACCTGCTTAAAGGTAGTGTCAAAATTAATGTTCAGTAAAAACTCAGGCCAAATCCATTTTTCCCATGGGAAGTGTTTCTCCCTGGCATATTCATAGAGATATAAAATCCCTATAGTGCAGAAACAGCCCTTAGGCCAAACAAGTCCATACCAACCCTCCAAAGAGTAACCCACCCAGACCCTTCCCCTACTCTATTACCCCTGACTAATGCCCCTAACCCACACATCCCTGAACACTATGGGCAATTTAGCATGGCCAACTCACCAAAACTGTTCATCTTTGGATTGTGGGAGCACCTGGAGGAAACCCACCCAGACACAGGGGGGAATATGCAAACTCCACACACTCACCTGAGGCTGGAATCGAGCCCAGGTCCCTGGTGCTGTGAGGCAGCAGTGCTAACCACTGAGCCACCGTGCCATCCATGATTAAACACCCCTGAATATCTCAGTCTGTTTTTTTCCCATGGGCAGCCACTCTCACCTACCCTCTGGGGTTCAACTGGTTTTACCATCTTTGAGAAAGGTTATATTGATGTCAGGTGCTGAGTGGCCCTGGGGGAACTCAAACCATGCCATCGGTGAGCAGATTGTTGCGAAGCAGGTGCTGCTTGAGAGCACCTTCCATCACTTCACTGATAATCAACACGAGACTAATGTGGCTGTTTTGCACTGCTATTTGTATACAGAACACAACAATGCAATTTTCCACAACTGACAGATAGATGCCAGTATTGCTGTTGTATTGGAACAACTTAACTAAGGGTGCCACAAGCTATGGGACACAAATGTCCTCCCACTATTATTAAGTCTTCTACTATTGTCTGAATATAGCAGAGCATGGGGAGAGAGTGAGCCCAAGTCTAGATAGACCACATCCACTGGGTTTCCCTGGTCTAACCTACTTGTTACCTCTTCAAAAGAGAGGGTCCAGCGTGGGGGGAGAGTGAGCCCAGCGTGGGGCCGAGAGTGAGCCCAGCGTGGGGGCGAGAGTGAGCCCAGCGTGGGGACAGAGTGGGCCCAGCGTGGGGAGAGAGTGAGCACAGCGTGGGGACAGAGTGGGCCCAGAGTGGGG
>NW_025137949.1:0-1209 GCF_004010195.1 Chiloscyllium plagiosum
GTTTTCAAGAAGGCAGCTCACTAATTTCTTCTTCAGGGCACCATAATGATGACTCTGGTAATTATTGTACAAAATAAAACATCTTAAGGTTCTTTTCTCAAAATTGCGAGAAGTGGCTTGGAAGAAGTGTCGTTCTATCTGAAACATTAAGTCGGATTTTTGTTCACTGATGTTGCCAGACCTGTTGTGTTCTTACAGTACTTGCTGCTTATGAATCTGATTTCCAAAAATTTGCAGTTCTTCCGGTTTTGTTTTGGTACTGTTCTTTGGTCTGTGAGAAGGCAATCAGTCAGGAGAGCAAAAATTGCTGTACAAACTAAGCTGTGCAGGTCTGCCAGCTTATGTGGAGAGAAAGGATATCAGAATTTATGGGTCCAGTTACCTTTCTTCTGAAATTAGGAGACAAACACATTCTGTTGCTCGGGGTTCAATGACAGGCTCAAGTCTCAATCGCTGATTTCACATGGGATTTAACTGGCAAAACAGGCACGTTTTGGGATGACACACGTTTTGGCAAAAGAATGAGGAGTCAGTCAAGGGAGGAATCGAGTTTCAGAAGACGCCAATGTGGTTGGGACGGTGGGGTTGAAAAGAATGGCAAAAGACAAAAACGCCGAGAATTCCTTTTTGCAGGAAAAATCAAGGTGAAATGAGACAATGTCAGACTTGTTTATCAGGAGAGAGATTTCGACCATTTAAGTACACATTATTGAAAGAAGAAGGACGCTTTGTTTGAATCAATGTCAAATTCCAATCTTCGATCCATGCATTATTCTTATTCACTTGTGGGTTGGGAGCATCTTGGCTGTGACAGCACTTTATTGCGGATCTCGATTTGACTCAGTGAGAAGGCTGTGGTGAGTCGTCTTCTTAAGTTGTTGCAGTCTGTGGGATGCACAAACGTTAATGCCGTTTACGATGGAATTCCAAAATTGTGACTCAGTGACAGTGAAGGGTTCGCCAATATATTTCCAATCAGGACGGTGAATGGCTTGGAGGGGAACTTGCAGCTGGTGATGCTCCCATGTGTCTGTTGCTCTTGACCTTTTAGATGCAAGTGGCCAAGATATTGGAAGGTGCTGATTAACGACCTTTGTTGCATTTGTGGAGGGTATCTTATAAGTGCTAAACGTTGCTGCGTCGAGGCATCGATGTCTGAGGGAGTGAATGTCTGTTTCCGAGAGACAGAGACTGCAAAAACCAGGATAT
>NW_025137950.1:0-1209 GCF_004010195.1 Chiloscyllium plagiosum
CACCATTGCACTATACACACACACAGACACTCATATATATGCACACACATGCACACGCACTCCTATATATGCACACACACACACGCACACACAAAGACACAAATGCACACACAGACATATACTTTTGTGGGGTGAATTTGTACTTGCAGAGTTACATTGTACTTTGCTCAAAAACTGCATGAATCCATGTAAGACACTATGAACTCACTTTTTAGATTCGAATCAGTCTAAACATTATGGCACAGACAATAGCACACAGGGGGGCTAACACATTCAACACTTATCTGGGCTGACACCAATTGTTACAGTTAACCTGAGAATGTAACTTTTTAAAAAATGTTTTGTGATTTACACGTGAAAGAAGTGAAGCTAACATGGTCATTCTAACAGATGAGAGACTTAACAAACAATCCAGGTCTTTTTCAATGTGTAATTTCAGTTACATCACACTGTAAACATTTGCTATACATTCTGTGTCTTACAATTGTGTCCTCCACAACCACCTGATGAAGGAGCAGTGCTCCAACAGCCAGTGCTTCCATTGAATACATACTCAGTGCCCTTAACCGCTCCGTATGGGACAATTCCTTCCTCCTGGGATCATTCTTATGAATCTGCTCTGGATGCCCTGCAATGCCAGCACATCCTCTCTTAGGTATAAGGCCTAAAGCTGCTCACAATATTGCAAATGTGGTCTGACCCAGAGCCTTATAGAGCCTCAGCAGTACATCCTTGCTCTTGTATTTTAACCCTCTCGAAATAAATGCTAACATTGCATTGGCCTTCCGAACCGCCATGTTAACCTTAAGAGAATCCTGAACCCAGACTTCCAAGTCTTTTGTGCTTCAGATTTCCAAAGCCTTTCCCCATTTAGAAAATTGTCCATGCCTATAATCTTTTGACCAAAGTGCATAATCTCACACTTTCCCACATTGTACTCCATCTGCCACTTCTTTGCCCACTCTCCTAACCTGTCCAGGTCCTTCGCAGCCTTCCATAAGACCATAAGACATAGGAGTGGAAGTAAGGCCATTCAGCCCATCGAGTCCACTCCGCCATTCAATCATGGCTGATGGGCATTTCAACTCCACTTACCCGCATTCTCCCCGTAGCCCTTAATTCCTTGTGACATCAAGAATTTATCAATTTCTGCCTTGAAGACATTTAGCGTCCCATCCTCCACTGCATTCTGTGGCAATGAATTCCACA
>NW_025137951.1:0-1209 GCF_004010195.1 Chiloscyllium plagiosum
AGTCACCTTTCTCCATTTTGAGAATCTCCCTTCAACTACTCGTCTCTATCTCCTGTTGCTCAACCAGTTCTTTGTCCACACCATGCACACCATGTGACTTCACTTTCTCCATTAGTTTACCATGCGGAACCTGATCAAATGCCTTATTATATATGACATCGACAGCCTTTCCTTCATCTACCAACTTGGTCACTTCTTCAAAGAACTCTATTAAGTTGGTAAGGCACGATCTCCCCCACACAAAATCATGTTGCTTATCACTGATAAGCTCATTATTTTTCAAATATAAATAGATGTTATTCCTCAGTACCTTCTCCAGTAGCTTCCCCACCTCTGACTTCAGGCTCACTGGTCTGTAGTTATCTGGAATATCCCTCCTACAGGGATATGCACAGGGGGACAACATGAGCACTCTCTAGTCCTCCGGCACTTCTATGTTAAGAATGCGACAAAGCTATCTGTTAGGGCCCCAGCTAATTCCTCTCTCACCTCCCTCAGCAACCTGGGATAGATCCCATCTGGTCCTTTCGGATTTGTTCACCTTAATATCCTTGAGCCTACCCAACACTTTTTCCCTCCTTACGTCAACGTGATCTAGAGTAAATAAACTTCTACCTTTAAATTCAAAATTCATCATGTCCCTCTCCTCAGTGAATACTGATGCAAACGAATCATGGAGAATCTCAACCATTTTCTCAGGTTCGACACACAACCTTCCTTCATTATGCTTTAGTGGACCAACGCTTTCTCGAGATACCCTCTTGTTTCTTATACATGAAGAAAAGGCCTTGGGAATCTTCTTAATTCTGCTCGCTCATGTTATTTCATGAGCCATTTTAGCCCACTTGATTCCTCGTTTAAGATTGGTCCCACCCTCCTGATATTCCTCCAAGGCCCATTCTGTTCTTCGCTGCTTGGACCTTATGTAGGCTTTCCTTTTCCTCTTGGCTAGTCGCACCATTTCTGCTGTCATCCACAGTTCAGGAATCTTGTCTTTTCTATCCTTTGTTTTCAAAGGGTCATGCCTATCCGACACTATCTTCAACCTATCTTTGAAAGCCTCACACACAGCAAATGTGGACTTCCCTTCAAATAGCTGCTCCCAATCCTCATTTCCCAGCTCCTGTCAAATGTTGATATAATTGGCCTTGGCTCAGTTTCGTACTTTTCCCTCAGGACCACTCTCATCTATGTTTGTGATTGACAGTG
>NW_025137952.1:0-1209 GCF_004010195.1 Chiloscyllium plagiosum
CACACTGTGGCACTCTCTTGAGACACACTGTGAGACTCTCTGAGACAGACAGTGACACTTTCTGACTCTCTCTGACTCTCTGAGACACACTGTGATACTCTCTGACAGACTGTGACACTCTCTGACACCCTCATAGACACACTGTGACACTCTCAGATTCTATCTGACACTCTCTAAGACACACTGTGAAACTCTCTGACAGACTGTGACACACTGTTACACTCTCTGACTCTCTCTGACAATCTCTTAGACACACTGTGACACTCTCTGATTCTATCTGACACTCTCTGGGACGCATTGCGACACTCTTTGATCCTACCTGACACTCTCTGAAACACACTTTGACAGTCACCGACACTCTCTGAGACACACTGTGACAATCTGTGACACACTGTGACACTCTCTGACACTTTCTCACTCTCTGAGACACATGCTGATTCTCTCTGACTCGCTCTGAGTCAGAATGTGACACTCTCTGACACTCTCTGAGGCACAGCATGACACAGTGTGACACTCTCTGACAGGTTGTAACAAACTGTGACATTCTCTGACTTTCTTTGACACTCTCTTAGACACACTGTGACACTCCCTGACTCTCTCTGTCACTCTCTGAGACACACTGTGTCACGCTCTGGCAGACTGTGACAATTTCTGTGACACACTATGATATTCTCTGAACGACTCTGACACACTGAGATACTCTCAAAGTCAGACTGTGACACTTTCTGACTCTCAATGACACTCCCTGGGGCACACTGTGACACTCTCTGACTCTCTCTGTCACTCTCTGAGACACACTGTGTCACGCTGTGGCAGACTGTGACAATTTCTGTGACACACTATGATATTCTCTGAACGACTCTGACACACTGAGATACTCTCAAAGACAGACTGTGACACTTTCCGACTCTCTATGACACTCTCTGAGGCACACTGTGACACTCTCTGAGAGACTGTGACACACTGAGACACTCTCAAAGACAGACTGTTACACTTTCTGACTCTGTCTGACTCACTGGGAAATCTACTGTAGGCTTCTGTGACAGACAGAAACACACTGTGACACTCTCTGAGACACACTGCGACACTGTCTGACTCTCTCTGAGACACACTGTGACAGTCTCTGACACTCTCTCAAACACACTGTGACACGCTCTGTCAGACTGTGACACACAGCGACAAACTCTGACACTCGCTGAGACACACTGG
>NW_025137953.1:0-1209 GCF_004010195.1 Chiloscyllium plagiosum
CAAATTCCCAGCTCGGCGAACAGAACCACAACACATTGTCAATAACTTTATCTATTTCACTGATGTTCTTTGGTAAAGTCATCTCACATTATTACCTGGTCTGGATAAGGACGACGTCAGGTCCACAGCAAGGTGTTTTGCTCTATACTGCCTTAAGGAATGGCCTCACAGTAAAGGGCATTTGGTGAGATCAACAAACGGTGCCTTTAACAGCGATGCAGACATCTTATCTAATAACAACACAAAGTTTGGGAAAAAAAGGAATGATGCGAGATATCAGAAGAATGATGAAGTGCCAGAGTAGCTGAGCAGAACTGGCAGCCTCGGATCGGGATAAAATTAGAAATGGCATTTCGAGTCCAATGACCATCCATCAGAACTGCACACAACTGGGAAAGAGTGTGATTGATGTTGGTGACAGGGACGTCTGTTGTGATGGGGAGAAGGACGGAGTTGAACAGGTATAGAAAGAGAGAGAAAGAGATAAAGAAGCAAGTTGATGGATTGTTGATGAACAGCTGGAACGGAAATAATAAACAAGATTATTCTTATTTATTTTTCTCCTGCTGACATATTAACGAAAATCCTGTCCATGTAATGTATACATCTAAGTCACGGTTTGAAGTGAGTTATGTCCCTTTGTCTCCCTTTCCTAAGAGTAATCTTTTTAAAAATTCATTAATGGGACGTTGGGACAGCATGTAATTCCCTTTTCATGTTGTCCTTGAGAAGCTGTTGGTGAGCTGCAGTCCTGACCACTGCAGTCAGTGGGCTGTAAGCACTCAATGTTTAGCTCCGTCTGGTTTACTTTCTTTGAGGCTTTATAGTGAGTGATATAACTGAGTGGTTGGGCTTGGACATTTCAAACGGCAGCCGAGAGGTAACAACATTGCTATAGGTCGAGAGTCACATGTAAGCTTGATCAGCTGAAGATGATAGATCTCATTCCTTGAGGGGCATCAGTGTTTCAGGTAGGTGTTTCTGATAATCTTCACATTCCTTCTTAATTCGTGATATTTTATTGAACTCACATTCCAATATTTACTGTGTTGGGATTCGAGTCTGTGCTCTGGGTCATTATAGGGGTCGCTGCATTAATAATCCGAAGATAATAGAGCTATGCCATCACCTCCTCAACATCTTCAAACGTCTCCAATGGCAATAGTGGTGTTACTGTTGGCGTGGCTGTGCTGGAAGTAAAGCGTTTCG
>NW_025137954.1:0-1209 GCF_004010195.1 Chiloscyllium plagiosum
CAGAGGTTGGTAAATGGGATCCAAATCAATGTGTTTGCTGATGGAGTTCTGGTTTGATTGCCAGGCCTATAAAAATCCCTGTGTGTGTCTCTGTTTAGCCTAGTAGCTACCTCCGATATGTCTTTAATGTATGTTAGTGTGGCTGGAGTGTTTGAACGTGTTGTGTCTTCTTGTTTGCTTTTGTTGTTTAAGAATCAGCAGGCTGTGTTTGTCGGGTATCCATTGTTACTGAATACTTTTCTTCTGATGCTTGTAGTTCCTGGGTGCTGCAGTATGTTGTGACCCATTTATATAATGTCCTGATACAGCTCCATTTGTGGGTGTTGGGATGATTGCTCCTGTAGTTGAGTATCTGGTTGGTGTGTGTTGCTTTCTTGGAGATGCTGGTCTGCAGTTCACCATTGACTGTTCTTTCCACTGTGACATCTAGGAAGGGGAGTCTTGTTGTTGTTTGCTTCCTCTTTTGGTGAATGTATGCCAGTAAGGATTTGTTAATGATATTATAGGGTTCCTTTAGTTTGTTCTGTTTCATGATGATAAAGATGTCATCCACATAGCGGACCCAAAGTTTGGGCTGGATTATGGGGAGGACTGTTTGTTCTAGTCTCTGCATCACTGCTTCTGCTAAGAATCCTGATATTGGTAATTCCCATGGGTGTCGTGTCAATTTGTTTGTAGCTCTTGTCATTGAAGGTGAAGTGGGTAGTAAGGCACAGATCTACGAGCTTGAGGATGCTGTCCTTGCTAATGGAGTTGCTGCTGTCTGGTGTTTGTGTCCTTGATTCGTCAAGTAGTGAGATCAGTGTTTCTTTGGCCCAGCTGATGTTAATTGATGTGAATAAAGCCGTTACATTGAAGGAGACCATGACTTTGTCCTCTTCTATATTAGTGTCTTTGACGTTCAGAAATTCTTGGGTGGATGGATGGAGTGGCATGAGTCATCAACTAGGTGTTCTACTATGTTCTCAAAAATCACAATCACTTTCTTTCTCACTAAGAACCAAGGTGAGACAAGTGACAATATAACAAGGTGAAGGCAGATGAATGGCTGGAAGTGGAAGACAGAAAGCTGAAGGAAAAAGATGGCAGAGTGGAAAGCTAAATGAGTATTGAGTGTGAAGGGATTTCTGAGAACTACAGCCTGCAGTCTTTAGCTCCTGTATAGACATGGCACCACCCACCTGAAAAGTAAAACAAGTGAATAAAGCA
>NW_025137955.1:0-1209 GCF_004010195.1 Chiloscyllium plagiosum
CACACACTCGTTCACGACAGCCAGACACACACACGCGCACGCGACAGCCAGACACACACACGCTCACGACAGCCAGACACACACACGCGCTCACGACAGCCAGACACATGCACGCTCACGACAGCCAGACACACACACTCGCTCACGACAGCCAGACACATGCACGCTCACGACAGCCAGACACACACTCACTCACGACAGCCAGACACACACTCACGACAGCCAGACACACACACGCTCACGACAGCCAGACACACACACGCTCACGACAGCCAGACACACACACTCGCTCACGACAGCCAGACACACATATGCACACACACGACAGCCGGACACACACGCGCAGGGCTGTTCCCCTTCAGTTCCGTCCCTCTCTCTGACCCGATAGAGGTCATTAAGGGGGCAACACGGTGGCACAGTGGTTAGCACTGCTGCCTCACAGCGCCAGAGACCCGGATCCAATTCCTGCCTCAGGCGACTGACTGTGTGGAGTTTGCACGTTCTCCCCGTGTCTGCGTGGGTTTCCTCCGGGTGCTCCGGTTTCCTCCCACAGTCCAAAGACGGTTAGGTGAATTGGTCCGGCTAAATTGCCCTTAATGTTCGGTGAAGGGGCCAATGTAGGGGAATGGGTCTGGGTGGGTTACTCTTCGGAGGGTCGGTGTGAATGTGTTGGGCCGAAGGGTCTGTTTCCACACTGGAGGGAATCTAATCAAATCACTGTGTGACTTGGAGCTGAACCGCTCGGACAGATACCGACAGAAAGAAGCTAATGGACATCTCACGGAATTTCTTTAATCTCTGGGTGACCAGCGAAAACAGAGCGAGAGGAAATGGAATCCGTGTGGAGACCGCAGAGCTGGAACAACAAATCGTGGATCTTCCCACGTCTGCCGGAGGTGCTGACGCAGAGAGGGGCTGGGGCAGGCTCAGAGAGGAACCGACCATCTCCCCGTCTCTGCAGTGCAAACGCTGACCCCTTGGTCAATGACTCCATCTCCCACTGTCCGTGCCCCTCCACCCTGTCCGAGGTTAAAACTCCTCCTCGGCATTCCCGCAGCGAGATTCCCGCAGCTCCCACAGCCTCCGGATGGTCTCCGACACGCCCCTCAGACCATGCTGCTTGTTGTCCCTGGTCCGCACATTCACAGACCCCGTGGACCGCTCCTTCTCCCCAACAACTAGCCAGACAGGGATGGGGAGAGAGGGGGA
>NW_025137956.1:0-1209 GCF_004010195.1 Chiloscyllium plagiosum
GAGGATGAGCTCCTTTTCCACAAGCCACATGAAAAACATGTGTCATTGAGATTCAACAACAGTGTCATTGAGATTCAACAACACCTCAACAACATCAATCTCACAAACAGTTAGACTTGTAAGGCTTCCCAGGGAGTGCATTCAGCACTTCCATCAGATGACCCTCTCACTAATCACAACAAGTCACAGGCCCACCAACACAATGTGGTGATGTCTGTTAAGGACAATTAGAACCTAGAACATCATAGTGCAGTACAAGCCCTTCGGCTCTTGATGTTGCGCTGACCTGAGAAACCAATCTGAAGCCCACCTAACCTTTACTACTCCGTTATCATCCATATGTTTATCCAGTGACCATTTAAATGCCCTTAAAGTTAGCAAGTCTACAACTGTTGCAGGCAGGGCATTCCACGCCCTTACTACTCTCTGAGTAAAGAACCTAGCTCTGACATCTATCTTATATCTATCACCCCTCAATTAAAGCTATGTCCCCTCATGCTAACCATCACCATCTGAGGAAAAAAATGTTTTCACTGTGCATCTATCTCGTCCTCTGATCATTTTTTATGCCTCTATTAAGTCACCGTTTAACCTTCTTCTCACTAATGAAAATAGCTTCAGGTCCCTCAGCCTTTCCTCATAGGACCTTCCCTCCATACCAGGCAACATCCTGGAAAATCTCCTCTGCACCCTTTATAATGCTTCCACATCCTTCCGATAATGCAGCGACCAGAACTGCCCACAATACTCCAAGTGCAGCTGCACCAGAGTTTTGTGCACAACAGTTTTGTACACCTGCAACATGACCTCATGGCTCCAACACTCAATCCCTCTTCCAATAAAAGTTACCACACTGTATGCCTTCTTAACAACCCTGTCAACCTGGGTGGTAACTTTCAGGGATCTATGTACATGGACACCAAGATTTCTCTGCTCATCCACACTACCAAGAATCTTACCATTAGCCCAGTAATAGGTATTCCTGTTATTCCTACCAAAGCTCACACTTTTTCACATTAAACTCCAGTTGCCACCTCTCAGCCCAGCTCTGCAGCTTATCTACGTCCCTCTGCAATCTGTTACATCCTTCCGCATAACGCCACCAACTTTATTCTCATCCACAAATTTATTAACCCATCCTTCTATGCCTTTATCCAGGTAAATTTTAAAATTGATAAATAGCAGTGGTCCCAAAACAGATCCTTGTGG
>NW_025137957.1:0-1209 GCF_004010195.1 Chiloscyllium plagiosum
TCGGGTGAGTTTCTGGATAGGATGCGTTTATAGGTATTGGGGCCAAATGCTAGGGAACGTGACTTGTTTAATTTTGGCTATGTGGTGAGCATGGACGAGATACCCCGCAGTATCTGGTTCCACGCTGTGTACCCCAATAACGTTGTGTTGCTGACACCGGCTTTAAAGGATTACTTTTTAGCGGAGCTTGCCGTCAGCAGTCTGTGGCACAATCATTGAGTCTGTTCGACTGCTCACGGGAAAGGTGGCATTGTAAAACACTGCAGAAACGAACGACTTCCTCACTTTAGCACCGACTAACCATACTCTGTGAAATTATCCCAGATCCTCAGTTGAGGATTTTTGCTGCTGGAAGTGACCTCAGAAACCCTTTTAACTCGAAATATATTGAGCGAATCGCAAAACAGAAAGCATTTAACACGGAAAACAAACAAAACTGGCAAACCAAATGCATTTTTAGACACAGGGATGCATGAATACTAAATGTGAGACAGTCCGATGGCATGAGTCATAAAGTAATCGCACAACTAACAACAGGGCAATTCCAAACTGCTCTTTCAAACATACTGGAGCCTGAGTGCACCACCACTTCCCAGACAATGCTGAAAAGAGAGAAAGAAAGAATACAATAAGAATGGGCCATAAAAAAAGTGAATTTCACCAATCACAGACTCGATTAGATTACCTTTCCCTTCCGATGTCCGCAGGACGGAAATGAAGGAAATGGGAGAAATTCAATAACATGTGACATCGCAATTCATTGGAACGATTTTCCCATTGGCCATAAAACAAAATAACGACGAGTGGTGCCACCGCAGGACTTTGTTTCACAACAGCAATGAAATCACAGTCGCCATTCGGTTCCAGTAAACGCTCAACTTGCCTGGGACAGCAGAGCTGTTTGCGATTTTCCACGCGGGAGGCGAACACGATCATGACAGCACAGACACCGGAAATGTCGGCACTTTCCCACACCACAGTTAATTGCCCGGGAAGCAAACCCAATTTTCTTCGGTTTTAAACAGAAATGCAGCAGGAGTCGAAACAGCATTCTAACAAGCTGCGACGTTGGAAACGATCAGCAGAAATGGAAGCGGTGGGATTCGAACACACGCCTCCTGTCGAGACTGGAGCCTTAATCCAGCGCCTTAGACCGCTCGGCCACACTACCAGCCGGCCGCGCCGCCCCATTTTCTTGCACTTCCAATT
>NW_025137958.1:0-1209 GCF_004010195.1 Chiloscyllium plagiosum
CCTCTCTCCCTGGCCTGTATCAGTCCCACTGCAGTCTCCCTCTGCTCTCCTTGAGCCTGACATGTTGTACTCACAGGGGCCATGACCCCATTTGTTCGTCACCTTTTGCCTGAAAGCCCTAACAGGAAGATGGGAATGATTGTTTGCAGAGTCTGGAGGCCGAGATGTTGGAGAAACAGCCACATGTGACCAGCCTGCAGGAACTCTCGGTGCACCTGCTGGAAGGTGGAGAGGGAGCTGCCTGTGAGGAGGCCCAGGAGCAGGTCCATGTGATTGGCACCAAGCTGAAGGTGTTACTTGGAGAGATCACCGCTGACCTGCAGACCATCAACGAGAGGCTGGTGAGACTGGGAACGCAGCATTCCGATCTCTGGGACTGAGGGCTGTATCTACCCCACATCCCGGGCTGTAGTGAGGAGTCTGCATGTTGAGGTAGACAGGGGGTGGAGGTGTAGGGCAGGGGATCCAGGCAAAGACATTGGAGGGTAGAGTGTGGGTGCTGGGCATGAGGATGCTGCTAGAAATGTGGAGGAGGGCAGTGATCACAGACCATGTGTTATTGTTAGTTACTGTGACTAGGAAGAGGAGGGGGCTGTGGAGGAATGATACAGCAACCAGCCTTTGTGTTGCTGCTGCTCTGTAGCTTGCCACCCTGGCGATCTGCCACATGGGTGTATCTCCCCATACACACACGCACGTTACATACACACGCTACACGCTACACGCTAGGTGCCTCAGCAAACTGGAACCTATGTAGCAGGAAAGGCAATAGTGAAGATGTGTTAGGGAAAATGGGGTTAGAAACTGTGGATGTTATGGTCTGCTTTAACATTAATGTCTAGACGTCAAGTGAAGAGGTGTTTGTCATGGCAAGACTAGAAAGAACGATTACCAAGTGACATCGGTCCTGGAATACTGCAGAGCCCTCCTCCTGGAGAGAATGTGGAGAGCAGTAGCAGAGGGGTGCAGTTAAAGATATCAGCTCAGCAGTACAGAGGAATAGCAGTACAGAGGAAACTCGATTATCCAAAGGACACAGGCGGGGAGTATTTCATTCGGATTATCGAGTGTCGGATAACATAGTAAGACAAGCAGCAGGACCCTGCAATCTTCTTTGGGTAATCCAAAAGTCAATTGCTTGAATGCTGGACTCGAGGCTCCTCTGGAGACAGGCAGAGGCTGGGGGAACACAGCAAGGCAGGCAGCATC
>NW_025137959.1:0-1209 GCF_004010195.1 Chiloscyllium plagiosum
CACACCTGCACACACACAAAAAAGAAAAAAAAAAAACAGGTGTGCTTGCCCTTTGAGGTAGGGGGCAGTGTTTGTCGCTGGCCACCCGGGTGTTTTCCTGTCTTCCTGGTGGTGGAGTTTGGGTGAAGATTCAGGTGCTTTGTGTCTTTCGCTGTGTCTCACACCTGCGCGCGCACACCATGGGTTCTGGGGATAAAATAAGCACTACCGCACTTAGGCGGTAGTGTGGGGGAAAAAAAAACAGGTGTGCTTGCCCTTTGAGGTGAAGGGCGGTGTTTGTCACTGGGTACCTGGGTGTTTGCCTATTGTGAGTGTTTGTGCAAGGACTCTCCTTGAAGGGGACTATCCCTAGACTAGCTGCCCTACAGAAAGAAAAAATAAATAAATAAAAAGGCCTTACCCTCTTCCGCGGTTACGTTAGGGCCCAGGTGTACTTGGAGAAGGAGCACGCGGTGTCCACCAACATCCTAGAGTTGTTCAGGGAGAGGTGGGCGCCGCAGGGAGTGGAGTGCATCATTTCTCCCTCCAATTCTATTTTGATTTAGTCCCTACCCTCCCCTTCACTGTTTTGATCACACAGCGCTGTCCTTTGATGTGAAGGGCAGTGTTTGTCACTGGCCACCCGGGTGTTTTCGTATCTTCCTGGTGGTGGAATTTGAATAAAGATTCGTGCACTTTGTGTCTTTCACTGTGTCTCACACCTGCACATACACACACACCATGGGTGCTTGGGGCAAAAAATAAGCACTACCGCACTTAGGTGGTAGTGTGGGGGTTAAAAAAAAATAAATAGGGACCCTAATGTGCAACTGTCATTGCTGTTATCTCTTTATATCTTTATAAGAAGAAAGATAAAAAAGAAAAAAAAGATAAAAAGGCCTTACCCTCTTCCGCGGTTTCGTTAGGGCCCGGGTGTCCTTGGAGAAGGAGCACGCGGCGTCGACCAACACCCTGGAGTAGTTCAGGGAGAGGTGGGCGTCACAGGGAGTGGAGTGCATCATTTCTCACTCCAATTCTATTTTGATTTAGTCCCTACCCTCCCCTTCACTGTTTTGATCACACAGCACTGTCCTTTGATGTGAAGGGCAGTGTTTGTCACTGGACACCCGGGTGTTTTCCTATCTTCCTGGTGGTGGAAATTGAGTAAAGATTCGTGCACTTTGTGTCTTTCACTCCGTCTCACACCTGCACACACACACACCATGGGTG
>NW_025137960.1:0-1209 GCF_004010195.1 Chiloscyllium plagiosum
ATGGATCCAAATTCTCAAAATCTACATTGTCAAACCCCCTCTGTATCTTGTGCATTTCAGTAATATCACCCTCATTCATTTCAACCACAATGAATAATCGCTTCATCATTTTAGATGTACTCAATAATTCAACTCTTTCATCCCAGGAATCCGCATAACGAACCAACCAATTTACTTGCTGCATCAGCATGCTGTCGTTATGTTTCAAACACAAGCACAATCCCATCCCTTTGCACTGTTCTTTTTGTGTGAGTCCTTTCCATTAAATAACAGCCTGCCTTTTAGTTCTCAGTGTCATCCTCAAACTCGGATGTACAATGCACTCAGCTCTCGCCGTCAGGCTATCAGTATAGATTGTAAATAAATCGTGCCGTTGCACTGATATTTGTGATACTCCAGCAGATACTTTTTATCAGGAAGATCCATTAACCATGACTCTCCAATTTCTATGTGTTAATCAACCATCATCCCATGCTAATATATTAAGCGTCATACTACGAGCTCCAGTAATGTGATACCTTTTGGAAACCCTCTGGAAAGCATCGTGTCTACCAGCTCCCTTTTATCAAGTCCGCTTGTTACATTCTCAGGGATCTCCACAAAAAGCTTTGCATGATTTTTCAGGGAAATTATAGAACCCCTTTCACAAAACCATGCTGACTCCATGTGTAGCTTTTCTAAATGTCCTGCAGTCCTTTCCTTAATAACAGACTCTCACAGATTCCCAGCAATAATGGTGAGGCTAAATGGTTCCTGCTTTCAGTCTCGCTATTTTATTGAAGACAGGCGCCACATTGGATGGTCTCTAAAATCGCTGGTTCATTCCTGCAATCCAGAGAGTTATAGTTTTTTTTCCCTCAGTACCAGCAGTAATTGCGTAACCGCTGCTTTTAAACCCAACTATGAATTAGTACTGACCTGTCTACCATTAGTCTTATCTGTTTATTAAAAAAAAACCTTGTTCCTTTTGTTAGAGGCTGTTCAAGAACTTCCCTCCTATGACCATTTTGTTTATATCATTGAAATACTTACAGTGCCTTCCCCTGTGAATAATAGTGCAAACTTCTGGTGTAAATTATCTGTCTATTCTCTCCAGGCACACCGTCCAAACGTCCTCAATCTGCTTTCCTGAATTCATTTCTACCGAAGGTCACACATTCATATTGGACTTTCTTGATATACACGGAAAAGCTCATGCCGCTTGTTTTT
>NW_025137961.1:0-1209 GCF_004010195.1 Chiloscyllium plagiosum
TGGTCAGGTACAGCAGGAATCAATTCTGTCCCCTTGTGCCTGTTTCAGATGACTGGAGGAGGCTATTCAACCTCTCAGGCCAGTCACATGGGAACAGGAGGAGGCCATTCAGCCTCTCGAGTCTGCTACAGTTGGCCAGTAGGAGGTCACTTAACCTCTTATGTCAGCGACAGAGGGACAGGAGGAGACCATTCAACTTGGGGGAACGTTGCAGAGGGATAGGAGGAGGTAATTCAGCCACTCAAGCCTGTTACAGTGGCACAGTAGGAGATCACTCAGCCTCTCGTGACTGGTACAAAGGGACAGGTGAAGTTCATTCAACCTCGCAAGTCAGTTACTCCGTAAATATTAGTTTTAAAATAGTTAAGGAAAACGACAGACCTGATGTCAACATTACATAGAACATAGAACATAGAACATTACAGTGCAGTCCAGGTCCTTTGGCCCCCAATGTTGCGCCGACCTGTCATACCAATCTGAAGCCCATCTAAACTACACTGTTCGATATGCTTGTTCAGTGACGCCCTCGATGTTGCGCCGACCTGTCATACCAATCTGAAGCCCATCTAAACTACACTGTTCGATATGCTTGTTCAGTGACGATTTCAATGTACTTAAAGTTGGCGAATTTACTACCATTGCAGGCAAAGCATTCCATACCCTTACGACTCTTTGAGTAAAGAAACTATCTCTGACATCTGTCCTATATCTATCATCCCTCAATTTAAAGATATGCCCCCTCGTGCTTGCCATCACCATACTTGGAAATAGGCTTTTCCTGCCCTGCCTATCTAACCCTCTGTCTCTATTAAGTCACCTCTCAACCTTTTTCTCTCCAACGAAAACAGCCTCAAGTCCCACAGCCTTTCATCGAATGACCTTCCCTCCAATCCAGGCAACATCCGAGTAAATCTCGTCTGCACCCTTTCCAAAGCTTCCACATCCTTCTCATAATGCGGTGACTAGAACTGTAATGCGGCCGCACCAGGGTTTTGTACAGCTCATGGTTCCGGTACTCGATCCCTTTATTAATAAAAGCTAAAAAACTGTATGCATTCTGAACAACACTGTGGACCAGGGTAGCAACTTTCAAGGATCTGTGTACCTGGACACTGAGACGTCTCTGCTCATCGACACTACCAAGAATCTTACCATTAGCCAAGTACATTGCATTCTGGTTACTGCGACCAAAGTGAATCACCTCGCACT
>NW_025137962.1:0-1209 GCF_004010195.1 Chiloscyllium plagiosum
TTGGACACGCGCACCCTGGGAAAAAGACCTTTGCTATTCATCCTCTCCATGCCATTCACGATTTTATGAACCTCTATAAGGTCACCCCTCAGTCTCCTATTCAAAAGGAACAAAATCCCATCCTCTCCATCTATCTCAAAACCTCCCATCTCCGTCACATCATTTTAAATACTTTTGTCCCCTTTCCAGGTTATAACATCCTTCCCATAACATGGCGACAAGAATTGTACTCAGTACTCCAAATGTTTCTGTAACATTCTCTTGAACAGCCACAAAATGATGCCCCAATTTCTGTACTCAATGCTCTGACCGATGAAGGTAAGCGTGCCTAATGCCTTCTTCACTGCACTGTCTAACTGCGACTCCACTTTCAAGGAACTATGTTTCTGCACCATGGGTCTCTCTGTTTGATTACACTCCCCAATGCACTACCGTTAACAGTATAAATCCTGCCCTAGTTTGTCTAACAAAATGCAACATCTCACATTTATTTGCATTAAGCTCTATCTGCCAATCCTCAGCCCATTTTCCCAGTTGCTCAAGATCTCATTGGATATTACTCAAGTTAAATTGGAGAACAAGGAAGTAGTCTAAAATTGAGATAAATTATTGTGTTACCTTCCTGAGAAAAATCGAAATAAACGAGTTATTACTATCACATGAGGAGATATGCGGAAATTAACTTGAAAGTACTTACCTAATTGTGCATAGATATAGGAGAGGCTGTTACGAATAAGAAAGGATATTACTCAAGTTAAATTGGAGAATAAGAAAGTAGTCTAAAATTGAGATAAATTATTGTGTTACCTTCCTGAGAAAAATCGAAATGAACGAGTTATTACTATCACATGAGGAGATATGCGGAAATTAACTTGTAAGTACTTATCTAATTGTGCATAGATATAGGAGATGCTGTTACAATTAAGAAACATCGTTATAGGCATAACCCTCTAAAGTTGGCACAGGTTCAGAAGGAGTTTGAACATATGCTCCAAGATGGCAGAATCGAAGTGAGTTACAATGACTGGAACTCACCCTGAACCATGGTGCCAAAGCCAGAAAGCGCCCAACGGTTATGTGTGGACTATCACAAAGTCAATGCAGTTACAAAATTGGGTTGACAGTGGGAGATCGATGGTGTTGGGATGAATCCTCTGAATTGGTTCTTCCTTCTTTGTTGACATCATTAACACCTTCTCCTCTTGCTTT
>NW_025137963.1:0-1209 GCF_004010195.1 Chiloscyllium plagiosum
TAGATTCCTGAAACACTGTCTGGCACAAGCTCAAATGCACTTCAGATGGCTTTCTTCACCCCCTCCGATAGGGATGCAAATACCAATTAGCTTTGTTTGGATAAACTAAATCCACATGATCTCTAGCCACTGCACTTGTTTATCTACTTTCTGAAATCAAATTAAAAAGGCTCCCCCATCATTCTCATCATATTTAGATAATGCCTGGATGTATTTAAACAGATCCTGATCAGGCCTTTGGCTACCATAGGGTTGCTCAACCTCACTATCCTCTAATGAAAATCCATACAAAATGAAGAGGAATTTAGAATAAGTTAACTATTGGAAAACCTACCCGAATATTGGATACAGTACATTCTACAAATGAACTGTTCAAACTATTAACATCACCTAAACACACCCCTTGGCAAAAAGGAACATTCAGACATGCATTCTTGCATGCAGTTCTCCAATCCAGGAGGAAACACCATCAAGTGAGGCTTTCGAGAGATTAGCAGCTAGGGATAATTTACTAAAAATTCCAATCCCTTTGGGACCCCAAGCACCCAGTGATTGTTACAGCTACAAGAAAAAACAAACTAGAAAGCCTGGTCTGTGCGAGCTGGCCATTGTTACTACTATTTATTAAATACCCTAAAAGCCCTGTAAGTTATTTACTTGAGCCGTTTTCAGTCGGCAGTTTGGCCTTTAAGACCTCTTACTAAAAAAAATGAGAAACTAACGTTTTATTAAAAAAGTAACAGCATTGTCACACAGTTTAGATGCCTGGTCCTTCACTCAGTGGGCTTCCTCGTGTTACTTATGAGCCGTTTTCAGTCGGCAGTTTGGCCTTTAAGACCTCTTACTAAAAAACTGAGAAACTAACGTTTTATTTAAAAAGTAACAGCATTGTCACACAATTTCGATGCCTGGTCCTTCACTCAGTGGGCTTCCTCGTGTTACTTATCGCAAGGTCACCTGAGAGGGACAAATTCAGGTCCAGACCAAGTTACAAGGATATGTTTCATAACTTGTGAAACACGCCTGTCCATGGAACATCACATGGATCATACCAGGAAGTCAACAACAGCTTGACACACACCATTTCAGTATTTCTGAGTTTCACAACGCCAGCACTCGATACACCAGGGAGCCAAAACTCAAGGCCAGGGTAAGATACAGAGGGACAGAGAAATCCACATTAAAGACAGAAACAGACAGTTAATTAAC
>NW_025137964.1:0-597 GCF_004010195.1 Chiloscyllium plagiosum
GAGAGAGAGAGAGATGCAGACAGAGAGAGAGAGAGAGATACAGATAGAGGTAAATGGAATTATACGTGTGTGTAGAGAGAGAGGGTTAAACGCACCAAATAGAGTCACAGAGTCACCGAGCCGTTCAGTACAGAAACAGACCTTTCAGTCCCACTCGTCTATTAAGACCAAATATCCCCAATTAATCCAGTTCCATTTGCTCGCATTTCGCTAATTTGCTCCCAAACTCTTCCTATTGAAATACCCATCCAGGTGCCTTTTAAGTGTTACAATACACACATCCACCACTTTCTCTGGCAGCGCATTTCATACACACACCACCATCTGCGTGAATAGTTTGCCCCTTAGATCTCTTCCAATTCTTTCCCCTCTCCTTAACCCTATACCCTCCAGTATAGGGGAAAAGTCTTTACATCTTCATCCTATCCATGCCCCTCATAATTTTATAAATTTCTGTAAGGTCACCCCTCAGCCTCCGATGCTCCAGGGGAAATAGCCCCAGTCGATTCAGCCTCTATCTCCAGCGCAAACCCTCCAACACTGGCAACATCTTTATAAATCTTTTCAGAACCCTTTCAAATCTCACAGCATCATTCC
>NW_025137964.1:742-1209 GCF_004010195.1 Chiloscyllium plagiosum
TCTTTGTTCAGCAACACTCCACGGGACCATTCCATAAAGTGTACAAGTCCTGCCCTAATTTGCCTTCCCAAATTATAGCACTTCACATTTATCTAAATTAAAATCCGTCTGCCACTCCTCAGCCCAGTGGCCCATCAGATCAAGATCATGTTGTACTCTGAGGTTAGCTTCTTCGTTGTCAACTGCACCTCCAACTTTATTACCATCTTCCAGTTAGGAACTATGCCTCTTATATTCACATCCAAGTCATTTATGTAACTGACAGAACACAGTGGACCCAGCACCGATCCTTGTGCGACACCACTGGTCATAGGCCTCCAGACAGAAAAATAACCATCCACCCTCTTTGAGACACTTCTACAGTGAAATGCCTAGTCCTCCCGATATTCCACATGATCTTAATTTGTTAAACAGTTTACCATGAGGAACCTTCTCAAGTGCCTCACTGAAGTCCATATAGATCCCGT
>NW_025137965.1:0-1209 GCF_004010195.1 Chiloscyllium plagiosum
ACAGACAGTTTGGGTGAGCATGAAGGATCTCACAGGTAGTGTGTGCTTCTCACCACCAGCCAAGCAGCATCTTGGCGTTTGTTGGAAAGTTCTGGTGATGAGGCATTTGGCTCATTTGACGGTCTGCTCAGGGAACCACCTAACAGGATCCACCCTCTCCTTTTTCTGCAGGGTCTTGAGGATGCCACATGCTGACCACTTCCTGATGGACTGGTGGTCAAAGGTGTTTCTCTTGGCAAATTTCTCCACCGTGATATGGAATAGTCTAAATACTTGGAGCATTCTGTGGCAACAAGGCCAGTCCCATCCTTCGCAACACCAGGGACAGGTAGAACCTCAGCACACAGTGACACTTGGTGTTTGTGTACCGAGGGTCTATGCACAGCTTGGTGCAGTGGTACACAAAAGTGGCCATCAGAATGAGGACGACATTGGGTACGGTCACCCCCCCCCCCCCCTTATCCAGACTGTCATACATGGTGTTCCTGCAGACCCCATCTATCTTTGCCTTTCAGATGAAATTGAAGATGGCTCAGGTGACTGAAACAGTGCGGTTTGAAGAATGGGGTTGAAGTGTTTTTTTTTTAGATTAGATTAGATTAGATTACAGTGTGGAAACAGTGCGGTTTGAAGAATAACAGAGTGTCGCAAAACTGATGACCAGGTTTGTAGCTGCAGTGGAAAGGGAGTAGTGCTCCCAAAACACCAGTTTCAGTTTTGTTTTGGTGGATGCGTTCCTTCCAAGATTTTGAGCACCACCCAGTCCCTCCAAACTGTACTCCCAGCACCTTCAGGTAATCTGTCCTGTCTGTGAAGGGGATAAAGGAATGGTTAGCCCAGTTCCCAAAAAACATGGCCTTTCCCTTGCCTCGATTTACCTTGACTCTCCAGGCCAGTTCGAACTGGCTGCAGATGCTCATGAGTCTGCGCACTGACAGCGGATCCAAGCATTAAACAGTGACATCGTCCAAGTACAGGGAGGCCCTGCAGGTCCCCGCTACCTGGAATAGTCACCCCTCTCAGGCTCACATCCTTCCTGATGGACCCAGCCAAGGGCTCTATATAATACACACACACAAAGTCAGGGGAGAGTGGGTAGATCTGCCTGATTCTGGATCCAATCAGGAAGTTTTCTGATTCCCATCTATTGATTGAGACTGCACTAACGATGTTAGTGAGGTAAAAACAATGACTGCAGATGCTGGAAAC
>NW_025137966.1:0-1209 GCF_004010195.1 Chiloscyllium plagiosum
ATATTGTAGAGAACAGCTGTCCTGGTGTGTATTTTAGTGAACAGCTGTCCTGGTGCATAGTGTAGAGTACAGCTGTCCTGGTGCATATTGTAGTGAACAGCTGTCCCAGTGTATATTGTAGAGAACAGCTGTCCTGGTGTATGTTGTAGAGAACAGCTGTCCCGGTGTATATTGTTGAGAAGAGCTGTCCCGGTGTATATTGTAGTGAACAGCTGTCCCGGTGTATATTTTAGAGAACAGCTGTCCCGGTGTATATTGTAGAGAAGAGCTGTCCCGGTGTATATTGTAGAGAACAGCTGTCCCGGTGATGATTGTAGAGAACAGCTGTACCGGTGTATATTGTAGAGAACAGCTGTCCCGGTGCATATTGTAGAGAACAGCGGCCCTGGTGTATGTTGTTGAGAACAGCTGTCCCGGTGTATGTCGTAGTGAACCGCTTTGCCGATAATTATTGTACTGAACCGCTGTCCTGGTCTATATTGTAGTGAACAGATGTCCTGGTGTATATTGTAGTGAACCGCTGTCCCGGTGTATATTTTAGAGAACAGCTGTCCCGGTGTATATTGTAGAGAAGAGCTGTCCCGGTGTATATTGTAGTGAACAGCTGTCCCGGTGTATATTGTAGAGAACAGCTGTCCCGGTGATTATTGTAGAGAAGAGCTGTACCAGTGAAAATTGTAGAGAACAGCTGTCCAGGTGCATATTGTAGAGAACAGCTGTCCTGGTGTATGTTGTTGAGAACAGCTGTCCCGGTTATTGTCGTAGTGAACCGCTTTGCCGATAATTATTGTACTGAACCGCTGTCCTGGTCTATATTGTAGTGAACAGATGTCCTGGTGTATATTGTAGTGAACAGCTGTCCCGGTGTATATTGTAGAGAACAGCTGTCCCGGTGCGTATTGTAGTGAACAGCTGTCCTGCTGCATAGTGTAGAGTACAGCTGTCCTGGTGCATATTGTAGTGAACAGCTGTCCTGGTCTATATTGTAGAGAACAGCTGTCCTGGTGTATGTTGTAGAGAACAGCTGTCCCGGTATATATTGTAGAGAAGAGCTGTCCCTGTGTATATTGTAGTGAACAGCTGTCCCGGTGTATATTTTAGAGAACAGCTGTCCCGGTGTTTATTGTAGTGAACAGCTGTCCCAGTGATTATTGAAGAGACCAGTTGTCCCGGTGTGTATTGTAGAGAACAGCTGTCCCGGTGTATATT
>NW_025137967.1:0-1209 GCF_004010195.1 Chiloscyllium plagiosum
TGTTCTAATCTTCTGCTTATTCTCGTCCATCTGAAAATAGATGGTCCATATGTATGCCTTGTCAAACAGGTTTGGTGGCGGGGATAGATATCAGATCCGGTGGTCACTGGACTGATTTAGTGGTCTCACTTTCCTGACGTCACACTTAAGTTTTTATTATCAAGTCTATCCAGATTAAAGAAAATGGCTTGCTGGAGTTGTGCTGAAAGGTTATTTGAATTTTGGAGACATTAGAATATGTCACGTGTGAGTGAGGTTAGGAATCGTAAGGTAGCACAGTTAAATACACGATAAAAGTGCTGGTCGAGCAGGCAGCACTTCCGATATGTGGATCATTGGGATTCCCATGTCGGTAGGATATACACAAAATGGACGGTATGAACCTGAACTGGCAGCAATTTACGATATGTAGATTATTGGGATATACGGGTCAGTAGGATACATACAAGAAGGACGGGATGCACATGAACTGATAACACTGTCTGATAAGTGGATCATTGGGATTCCCGGGTTGGTATGATATAAACAAGATGGACGAGATGGACATGAACTGGCAGCAATCTCCTGGCAGGCAGGTTTGCTATTGTCCTTTACGAGAGTTTAAACTAGTGTGTGGCGGCGGTGGGGGAGGGGTGTGTGGAATCACAGCAGTAGGCCACAGGTACAGAGACTGAGTTAGAAACTAATCCCAGTACAGCTAAGACCAACAAAACAAAAAAACAGGCAGAGAGTACTGAACACAGTGGCCTGGCAATCTGAAGTGTGCTGATTTTAATTTGAGGAATCTGTTTGTTTGAACAGATATTTCGATGTCGCTGCATGTCAGAAAATAGGAAGAGATAATGGTTAATTGTCCAATGTGTCCTTCACTGGACCAGCTTGTCTCTACAGGCACCAAAACTTGTTACTGTGGTCAGAGAACTTCAGAATTAATACAACACAGAAGGAGGCCATTCAGCTCACCATGCGTTCATGAGCTCACCAGAATGACAACTTGAAAATAGAGGGAATGATCGGAGCTAGACTGAGAGGGAGAGGAATAAACAGAGAGAAAGACAGTGAAGTGAGATAAACAAAGTGAAATAAAAGGAGCGACAGAGTGAGTGAGAGCAAGGGGTGTCAGACGAACGTGAAGTTAGATCCGGAGACAGCATGAAGAGAAATACACAGAAACTGTTCTTAGAAACTCTCACAGACTGTAAGCCCTTT
>NW_025137968.1:0-1209 GCF_004010195.1 Chiloscyllium plagiosum
AGGGGGGAAATCAGCCACGGTTCCTGCTCCTGATTACTGTCCAGTGATCCCTGGGTTAGAGAGAGAGAGAGAGGGGGGGGGGAAATCAGTCAGGGTTCCTGCTCCCGATCACTGTCCAGTGATCCCTGGGTTAGAGAGAGTGAGAGAGACAGAGAGAGAGGGGAAATCAGTCAGGGTTCCTGCTCCTGATCACGGTCCAGAGATCCCTAGGTTCGAGAGAGAGGGGGGAAATCCCCCAAGGTCCCGGCTCCTGATCACAGTCCTGTGATCCCTGGGTTAGAGAGAGAGAGAGAGAGAGAGAGAGAGGTGGGAAATCAGCCAGGGTTCCTGCTCCTGATCACTGTCCAGTGATCCCTGGGTTCAAGAGAGAGAGGGGGAAATCAGCCTGGGTTCATGCTCCTGATCACTGTCCAGTGATCCCTGGGTGAGAGAGGGAGAGGGGGGAAATCAGCCAGGGTTCCTACTCCTGATCACTGCCCAGTGATCCCTGGGTTAGAGAGAGAGAGAGGGGGGAAATCAGCCAGGGTTCCTGCTCCTGATCACTACCCAGTGATCCCTGGGTTAGAGAGAGAGAGAGAGAGAGAGGTGGAAATCAGCCAGGGTTCCAGCTCCTGATCACTGTCCAGTTATCCCTGGGTTAGAGACAGAGAGAGAAGGGAAATCAGCCTGGGTTCCTGCTCCTGATCACTGTCCAGTGATCCCTGGGTTCGAGAGGGAGAGGGGGGAAATCAGCCAGGGTTCCTGCTCCTGATCACTGTCCAGTTATCCCTGGGTTAGAGACAGAGAGAGGAGGGAAATCAGCCTGGGTTCCTGCTCCTGATCACTGTCCAGTGATCCCTGGGTTCGAGAGGGAGAGGGGGGAAATCAGCCAGGGTTCCTGCTCCTGATCACTGCCCAGTGATCCCTGGGTTAGAGAGAGAGAGAGAGAGAGAGGTCGAAATCAGCCAGGGTTCCAGCTCCTGATCACTGCCCAGTGATCCCGGGTTAGAGAGAGAGAGAGAGGGGGGAAATCAGCCAGGGTTCCTGCTCCTGATCACTGTCCAGTGATCAGCCAGGGTTCCTGCTCCTGATCACTGTCCAGTGATCCCTGGGTTAGAGAGAGAGGGTGGGGAAATCAGCCAGCGTTCCTGTTCCTGATCACTGTCCAGTGATCCCTGGGTTAGAGAGTGAGAGAGAGGGCGAAATCAGCCAGGGTTCCTGCTCCTGATC
>NW_025137969.1:0-1209 GCF_004010195.1 Chiloscyllium plagiosum
TCTGATTTAGTGCTGATCCAGACTTGATGGGCCAGATGGTCTCTTCTATTTTATCATTCTTCCGAAAAACAAAGATTACTGCAGTGACCAGACTTGTGGCCGGTCCTCTGACTCTTCTCTGAACAGGCAGTTGCTAAAGTTCCAGCATCATTTCCCGGCTATTATATTCCCACCTGCTGTCAAAAACAGAAAGTATCTCTTACCCCACGAGACCACTTGATCCCTTGCCCAACCACCTTCAAAAATTCGTGAATGCCTACTCCAATTTCACTTTTATTGCTGTTTACAGTCACACTGTTATCATTGTTCCTCCCCAAATTCATTATCATCCCTTCACTGGATTGAATTGCTTTCAGCACATTTTCTTGCCAGTTGTCTCCACTGTCCCTGCAGTCAATGGCTTTCTTCCTCATGGTTAACTACATGACTAATTGTTACATGATTGCAAACTACGAAATGATGGCCACGACAAATAATTAAAAATCGTTGACCTACATGAGAAAACAATAGAACTCATAGAAGCCATGGTTCATAAGCTTGCAGAGGACAGCAGAATTGGAGACTGTAAAGAAGGTGATCTAAGATTCCAGAGGATCTTAATCCAATGCGTCTTTGGGCTGAAAAATGTCACATAACGTTCAATCTGGATAAATGGTAGGTATTACATTTCGCTATATCAAATAAGAGTAGGTCTTATACAATTAATGATCGGGCGTTACATCGTGTTTTGGAACACGGAGGCCAGGAATGCAAGTACATAATTCATTTTAGTTTGCTTCATATATAGACAGAATGGTTAAGAATATGTCATCTTGCCATCGTTGCTCAGTCCTTTGAGCGTAGGGGTAGATATGTTATGTTGAAGTTGAATAGGACGTTGGGTGATGCCTCTTCTGGAAAACTGTGTCCAGTTCTTTTCGCCCAGTAATAGCAAGGAAATTTTTCAGCTGGAGTAGGTTTGGAACAGGTATGGCTACCTATGAACCAGTGTATGGCTACTGGGAAGGTTTGTGTTATTACGAAAAGCTGGATAGGCTGAGAATATTTTCACTCGAGCACTGGAGTTTGAAAGGCGACCTGATAGAAATTTATAAATCATTGAGAGTTCGGCTAGAGTTAACTGTAACTGCCTTTTCTCCAAGGAGGGGGGACTTCAAGACGAGAGGGCAAATGTGAAAAGTGAAAAGCGGGATTTAAAATAAGACATGA
>NW_025137970.1:0-1209 GCF_004010195.1 Chiloscyllium plagiosum
TTGAGAAATTTGGGCTACTCCACTATCAATGATGACAGCCCTCAGGGTGAACAGTTCTTACCGGAAAAATAGCAGTGAAGATTCACGATGCTAAATGGGACAAACTTGAGCCATTTTAGGAACTTGAGACTGGGCATCCATGAGGCACGGTGGGCCATCACCAGCAGCAGAATTGTACTCCTCAATCTGTAGTCTCATGGTTTGGCATATCACACATTCAACCATTAGCATCAAACCAGGAGATCAGCCCTAAAATAAGGTGCACTATAGCAACTAACCAAAGCTGTTTTGATAGCAGCTTCTAAACCCATTATCTGTGCTATCTTAAGACAATGTTGGCTACTGCTCCCTTATTAATGCTACCACCACCCAGTTCCCCTCCAAGCTGCATTAAGTTTTGAATTGGAATCGTATCACTAAACCTGGAACACATCCTGACTGCACTGTGGGTGTACCTTCAAGAGGGCAGCATACCACCACTTAAGTGCAATTGGGAATGAGCAAAAATGCTGGTTTCATTGGCAATCCTCCTATTCCATGAAACCATCTTCAATAAAAGTAAGCAACACAAATATACCCTGTGGTTACAGCGCAGCTGTGTACACAATCTGCACGGTGCTATGAACTTAACCTGTTTTAAATAGTATTTTTGCTAGAACGCTGCATTTAACTGAACATGTATTCATTAATTAAGCATGAGGAGGAAACAACTTTGTCATTTTGCAACAATGTAATGGTATTTCATGATAATCCAATTTAATTGAAGACCTCTTTGTCTTATACAATGTGATGTGAAAGTTTCGATATAATGGTCTTGATTATATGGTAAACTGTACAAACTTTTTGAAAAAAATTCAGTCGAATTACTGGATTTTTTAAAAAATCATTCAGAATTTTAAACATAAATTGTATTTGTTGTGTGAATGTTGAAATATTGGAAAACTAATAGAAACTTGCACCCTTTCCCAGGGTGAATTAAATATCACTGGAACTTTGTAATAATTGTGTTCATGTAAAACTTTAAAGAGGCTGTTAAAAAAATTCTTTTGTGATCCAGATAAGCAATTGCCAGGTTTTAGAAATATTTGACTTTTTTTCCTGTTAGAAACATAAAAAGCAAGAGTAGTAGTAAGCCACTTGAGCCTGCTCTGTTATTCATTAGGATCATGGCTGATTATCCAATTGCAAACCTTGTTCCCACTTTCTCCA
>NW_025137971.1:0-1209 GCF_004010195.1 Chiloscyllium plagiosum
GAGGGTGCCAACCCCTGGTATGAATGGATCTCTGCTCCAGCCAGAAACATATTCAGTCTTTAATCTTGCTGGAACATTAATGAGGTAAGCTTTCAAAAATGAGTTGGACATTTCGTCCAGAAGTCTAAAGTTCTTAGGAAAAGCAGGACCCTCCTAATATCTAGCACAGTACTACTCTTACATAATTTGTGAAGGTGATTCTGGCATCTCAAATTAACTAAGTTGAAGCAGCTTTGTTTTCGCAAACTCAAACTTGCCCCTTCATACTTTTAGAAAACTCAATAAATTCACCACCTTCTAAAGTATTAGTCCTTGCAGGTCTTTGAGACTGTCTGGATCGCTAACATATTGCAATGCAGTCAGTAATCTCGTGACCTTCCCTGCACCCTTCGCAAAAGCCTCAGTATCAATATGTGTGAGGAAACTGAAACAGACCTCACCGTATTCTTACTGAGTCATTTACAAGGACATCCTAGTGTTCTTTATCGTATATTGAATTAACCGTCTAACTGCAACTATGTACCTTCTTCTCTTTAATCGATTTCCGAATATTCCTCCTCCCTTAACAGTTTTATATCAAATTCCCCTTTACCTTTTACTGTTGTTAACTAGTCAGTTTTTGTAATGATCTTTACATAGAATGATCAAAGGCAATAATGCCTGCAACTGGACGAGGGAGGGAGACAAATGGCACCTGTAGCAAATCCAAATGTTTTGTTCTGATGAGCAACAAACACCATGTTCTACAAAGCTTCACATGATTGCATTCAGCACGAGTTGTAAAGTAATGTAGTGTACTATTCCTCCAGTTCTCAGTACAGGATCACAATGAGTGAACCTGAACTAAAAAGACAGGACGTACAATGTCACCCACAACCACCATTGTGCTTTGTGTAACACTCCAGCTGTTTTCTCTCCGTGGATGGGATTTAGGACATCATTGAGAAGGCCAGCAATAATCACTGATGGTGATGCTAATGGAAGGTTTATTGGGCCATTTCAAAGGATTGCTGGGAGTCAACCATACTGTTCTCACATAGGAACAATAGTAGCCCATTCAGCTCATCAAGCCTGCCCTGCTATTGAATACAATCATTGAACACTTCAATAACTTTTGTTCCCTCCATTCCAAAACCCAATATGCCACTGATCATTAGAACTCTATCAATCCATACGTTCTCCCCAGTTCTAGCTTCTTCAGCCAGTGGA
>NW_025137972.1:0-1209 GCF_004010195.1 Chiloscyllium plagiosum
ACCAGATTCTGGATCAGTGGTGCTGGAACAGCAATTCAGGCAGCATCCGACGAACAGCAAAATCGACGTTTCGGGCAAAACCCCTTCATCAGGAATAAAGGCAGAGAGCCTGAAGCGTGGAGAGATAAGCTAGAGGAGGGTGGGGGTGGGGATAGAGTAGCATAGAGTACAATAGGTGAGTGGGGCCGAGGCGGAAGATGAGGCGTTCTTCCTCCAGGCGTCTGGTGGTGAGGGAGCGGCGGTGAAGGAGGCCCAGGACCTCCATGTCCTCGGCAGAGTGGGAGGGGGAGTTGAAATTTTGGGCCACGGGGCGGTTTGGTTGATTGGTGCGGGTGTCTCGGAGATGTTCCCTAAAGCGCTCTGCTGGGAGGCGCCCAGTCTCCCCAATGTAGAGGAGACTGCATCGGGAGCAACGGATACAATAAAATTGCTGTGCTCTTCCAGCACCACTGATCCAGAATCCATTCAGTGAAATTATACCTTTCCTTAATTAAAGGGACCATAACTGCTCACAGTACTCCAGATGTGGTCTTACCAGCATCTTGTAGAGTTACAGTAAGACTTCCCTGCTCTTATACTCCAAGCCTTTTGAAACAAGGACCAAATTCCATTAGCCTTCCTGATTACCTCCAGCATGTGGATGCTAGCTTTCTGTGTTTGTGTACAAGTAACCGCCAAGTTCCTTTGTGTTCCAGTTTTCTACAGATCCCCTCCATTTAAATAATACACTGTTCACTTGTTCACCATTCCAAGATGAACAACTTTATATTTTCCCATATTATACTCCATTTGCCAACATATTTGCTCACCTTACTTCACTGGTGTCACGGTGGCTCAGCGGTTAGCACTGCTGCCTCACTGTGCCAGGGACCTGGGTTTGATTCCAGCCTCAGGCGACTGTCTGTGTGGAATTTGCATATTCTCCTCGTGTCTGCATGGGATTCCTCTGGGTGCTCCAGTTTCCTCCCACAGCCTAAAATTGTGCAGGTTAGGTCAATTAGCCATGCTAAACTGCCCATAGGGATGTGTAGGTTATATGCATTAGTCAGGGGCACACATAGGATAAGGGAATGGGTCTGGGTGGGTTACTCTTTGGTGGCACAGTGGTTAGCACTGCTGCCTCACAGCGCCAGAGACCTGGGTTCAATTCCCGCCTCAGGCAACTCTCTGTTTGGAGTTTGCACATTCTCCCCGTGTCTGTGTGGGTTT
>NW_025137973.1:0-1209 GCF_004010195.1 Chiloscyllium plagiosum
CACATCAAATTCTTTGGGACCTTTTCGTCCACAAATGCACAATTTTGTTGGTGAAACCCCAGGACTGTCTGAGGGAACTTTCCATGGATCTGCTTGATGTCACCACAAGCTTCAACGCTCTCACAGTGGGGCTCAGTGAGGAAAGAAAACATGATCTTTGAATGGAGGACCCTTGAAAAATATCAACAACCATGAACCTGAATGCTATCTCAGTCAGGTCCTAGCTAAACACCCTTGAATGTTATTTATGCAAGAATTACAGAATAAGTGGCCTCCTACTGTTTTGTTAAGATAAGCAAAAGCATTAGTAAGTTTTTTGTGCCTTTTAACAGACTTAGGCTGCAAAGAGTTTTTAGAAATTAGATTACTTTTTGGGATTTTGGGGTTATTTACCTGAGCGACCCCTGTGACAGTTAGTGCTACCCCCTCTGCGGTCTCTACATCCTCACACTTGGGCTGAAGCGTCATAATCTCAAGGGACATCCTGTGAAAAACGTAAAGCACTCGCAAATTCCAGGTCACACGACAGGCCTCAAGCCTCACTTGCTTTTTTCTCTCCAATCCTTCCATGGCTCACCTTTGACCCCAAGCAGAGGTACTGTACAGTGCTCAAAGAAAAAGCCAAGCTAAATACTTAATATCAAAGAAAAATCATTGCATGGCTCAAGAGAGGCTTCCCATATGAGATTGTTGCAGTGTGGGTGATCCCACTTAGTTAGAACACCTCCTGGAGAAATTGTTTCATCATTTTATACAAGACAACATGTACAAGAAACAAGCTGTTTTAAGAACACACAAACGTAACTTATAATTCAGGCCACTCAATAATCCATTGCATCAAGTCAATTCCCATGTTGTGGTGAGGAAGAGTGCTACTTTGCTCCAGAAATGAGTTCAGTCTGTCATCACTGCAATCAATGCATCTCACAATCAGAAGATTTTATGAACTCTGTTGAAATCTGGGAGTGCCCAATCAGTGCCCAGTAAAATTGCTCATTCTGAAGGGCAAGAGATATATTCCTGTCCTTCTGACAGGGGCGATGGCAGGGATCTGCAAACATGTTCAATATACAGCAATTTTGTTCATTCTTTTGCTATATTTTAAATCAGTCTGTCCCTTCTGACCTTTTTCTTCCCTCTTCATTTGGTTTAATCCATTTCCTTCTGTGCAATACGTACAGTGCTACAGGCCATGCCACTTGGCCGTGA
>NW_025137974.1:0-1209 GCF_004010195.1 Chiloscyllium plagiosum
GAAATTTAGCATGGCCATTCCACCCTAACCTACGCATCCCTTCACACTATGGGGTAGTTTAGCATGGCCAATCCACCCTGACCTACACATCCCTGAGCATTATGGGGTAATTTAGCATGGCCAATCCACCCTAACCTACACATCCCTGAGCACTATGGGGTAATTTAGCAAGGCCAATCCACCCTAACCTACACGTCCCTGAGCACTATGGGGTAATTTAGCATGGCCAATCCACCCTAACCCACACATCCCTGAGCACTATGGGATAATTTTGCATGGCCAATCCACCCTAACCTACACATCCCTGAGCACAATGGGTTAGTTTAGCATGGCCAATCCACCCTAACCTGCACATCCCTGAACACTATGGGGTAATTTAGCATGGCCAATCCACCCTAACCTGCACATCCCTGAGCACTATGGGTAATTTAGCATGGCCAATCCACCCTAACCTGCACATCCCTGAACACTATGGGTAATTTTGAATGGCCAATCCACTCTAACCTGCACATCCCTGAACACTACGGGTAATTTAGCATGGCCAATCCACCCTAACCTGCACATCCCTGAACACTATGGGGTAATTTAGCATGGCCAATCCACCCGAACCTGGACATCCCTGAACACAATGGGGTAATTTAGCATGGCCAATCCACCCTAACCTGCACATCCCTGAGCACTATGGGAAATTTAGCATGGCCAATACACCCTAACCTGCACATCCCTGAACACAATGGGGTAATTTAGCATGGCCAATCCACCCTAACCTACACATCCCTGAAACTATTGGGTAATTTAACATGGTCATTCCACCCTAACCTACACATTCCTGAACACTATGGGGTAATTTAGCATGGCCAATCCATCCCTATCCTGCACATCCCTGAACACTATGAGTAATTTAGCATGGCGAATCCACCCTAACCTGCACATCACTGAACACTATGGGGTAATTTAGCATGGCCAATCCACCCTAACCTACACATCCCTTCACACTATGGGTTAGTTTAGCATGGCCAAACCACCCTAACCTACACATCCCGGAACACTATGGGGTAGTTTAGCATGGCCAATCCACCGTAACCTACATCCCTGAACACTATGGGGCAATTTGACATGGCCAATCCACCCTAACCTGCACATCGCTGAGCACTATGTGTAATTTAGCATGGCCAATCCACCCTAACCTACACATTCATGAACACTATG
>NW_025137975.1:0-1209 GCF_004010195.1 Chiloscyllium plagiosum
TTTCCATACCCTCTCCACATCGTACTGCTGGTGCGGCAACCAGTCTTGTACACAATATTCTAAATGTGCCCGAACTAAGTTTCTCTACAGCTGCAATGTGACCTGCTAATTTTCATACTGCATGCTCAGATGGATGTCTGCAAGTTTGCCGTCAGTCTTCTTGATCACCCTATCCACCCGTGTTACCACTTTCAAGGAACCTTTGAACTGGACACATAGACACCTGCGGATGTTGATGCAATCAGTAGTTTTTCCATCCACTTTATACTTCTCCCCAACGTTAGACCTTCCAAACTGCATCACGTCGCACCTGTCCAGATAAAGTTACATCTGTGTTTTCTCTGTCCAAGTCTGCAGCTGACCTGCATCCTGCTGTATTCTCTAGCAATCATCTTCACAATCTGCAACCCCACCAATCTATTTACAGGTCTCCAGTCACAAAAACACTGTTCCACCACTACCCTGTCTTCTACGGGCAAGCACTTCTCTATCCATCTTATTAAATGACCGCTGATCCCATTTCCCTTCACCTTCTGTATGAGCCTGCCATAAGGAAACACATCAAAGATATAAACGGCCAACATCCAGCCCCATGCCCTCATCAATAAATTTTGTCACTTCCTCACAATATTCAATCAAGTTTGTGAGACAGGATCTTCCCCACATAACTGCCTGTCAAGAATAAGTCCATATTAGAGTACTGATGGAGCTGCACTCATTCAGACAAGTAATTATTCCGTCATATTCCTGACTTGAACCTTGGAAGTTTGATTAGATTGCCTACAGTGTGGAAACAGGCCCTACAGTCCAACGAGTCCACATCAACCCTCCAAAAAGTAATACACCCAAATCCATTTCCCACTGACTAAAGCACCTCACACTATGGTCAATTTATTATTGCACATCTTTGGACTGTGGGAGGAAAACCACACAGACACGGGGGGTACATGCAAACTCCACACAGAGAGTCACCCCAGGACATTGGTGCTGTGAGGTAGCAGTGCTATCCACTGAACCATCTGGCTGTTCTTGATGGGTACCATACAGTGGAACGTATGTCGGGCTGTGACGGTTACTGTACAGTGGGAGATATGTCCGGACGTAATAGTTACTGTACAGTGGGAGGTAAGTTGGAACGTGAAGATTACTTTACACTGGGAGGTATGTTGGGCCGTCATGGTTACTGTACAGTGGGAGGTATTCGGGTCG
>NW_025137976.1:0-1209 GCF_004010195.1 Chiloscyllium plagiosum
ATTCTGAGAGACAATTTACATGCATTTGGAAAATCAAGAATTGATTAGGGATGGTCAGCTTGGCTTTGTTTGTGGAAATGATGTGTCCAACTTGATCGAGCTTTTGAAGGGATGACCAAGGAAACAGATGAGAAGGTTTCACATGGGAGATTGCTTAATAAAAGGTAAGATGAGATGGCACCCAAGGAGAGAGGACAGCACGGTGCCTCAGTGGTTTGATTCCCGGTGACTATCTGTGTGGAGTTTACACATTCTCTCTGTATCTGTTCGGGTTCCCTCCGGGTGCTCCAGTTTCCTCCCACCGCTCAAAGATGCCATGGGAAATGCAGTATTACAGGGATAGAGTAGAGGATGTGAGTCTGGGTGCGATGCTGTTCAGACAGTCAGTGTGGAGCCAATGGACGGAATGGCTTGCTTCTACACTGTAGGCATTCTAAAATTAATCCAGAGAGACAAGTCATCTTCTGGGGACCTGGGCTCCAATCTTGGACAGGGGTGGATGTGGGTCCTTACAGTCTGAAGGGGTTTGAACACAATCTGAGGGGGGAGCTGGACTGAGCCCTGAGCCCTGAAGTGTTGAGATGTGAATGTTTTGTGGAGCTACTGCCTAAGGGGCTTTGGGGGTTAAACACAACAAAGTGATGCTTTCTTCGGTATTGAGGGAGCACTTTCTGAGGTATTGAGGAAGCACTTTCTGAGGTATTGAGGGAACACTTTCTGAGGTACTGAGCGAGCACTTTCTGAGGTACAGAGGGAGCACTTTCTGAGGTATTGAGGGAGCACTGTCTGAATTACTGTGGGAGCACTTTCTGTGGTATTGAGGGAGCACTGTCTGAGGTATTGAGGGAGAACTATCTGAGATATTGAGGAAGCACTTTCTTCGATATTGAGGGAGCAATTTCTGAGGTATTGAGGGAGCACTTTCTCAGGTATTGAGGGAGCACTGCCTGAGGCACTAAGGGAGCACTTTCTGAGGTAGTGAGGGAGCACTTTCTGAGGTATTGAGGGATAACTTTCGGAGGTATTGAGGAAGATCTTTCTGAGGTATTGAGGGAGCACTATCTGAGGTACTGAGCGAACTATCTGAGGTACTGAGGGAGCACTTTCTGAGATACTGAGGGAGACCTATCTAAGGTACTGAGGGAGCACTTTCTGAGGTACTGTGGGGGCACTATCTGAAGTATTGAGGGAGCACTTTCTGAGGTATTG
>NW_025137977.1:0-1209 GCF_004010195.1 Chiloscyllium plagiosum
TCAACCACTTCCTCTGGCAGCTCATTCCATACACGTACAATCCTCTGCGTGAAAAAGTTGCCCCTAAGGTGTCTTTTCCCTCTTACCCTAAACCTATGCCCTCTCGTTTTGGACTCCCCGACGCCAGGGAAAAGACTTTGTCTATTTATCCTATCCATGCCCCTCATAATTTTGTAAACCTCTATAATGTCACCCCTCAGCTTCCGCCTCCAGGGAAAACTGCCCCAGCCTCTTCAGCCTCTCCATGTAGCTCAGATCCTCACACCCTGGCAACATCCTTGTAAATCTTTTCTGAACCCTTTCAAGTTTCACAACATCTTTCCGATAGGAAGGAGACCAGAATTGCACGCAATATTCCAACCGCGGCCTAACCAATGTCCCGTAGAGCCGCAACATGACCTCCCAACTCCTGTACTCAATACTCTGATCAATAAAGGAAAGCATACCAAACGCATTCTTCACTTTCCTATCTACCTTCGATTCCACTTTCAAGGAGCTATGAACCTGCACTCCAAGGTCTCTTTGTTCAGCAACACTCCCGAGGACATTACCATTAAGTGTATAAGTCCTGCTAAGATTTGCTTTCCCAAAATGCAGCTCCTCGCATTTATCTGAATTAAAATCCATCTCCCACCTCTCAGGCCACTGTCCCATCTGGTCCAGATCTTGTTGTAATCTGAGGTAACCCTCTTCGCTGTCCACTACACCACAAATTTTGGTATCATCTGCAAACTTACTAACTGCACCTCTTATGCTCGTATCCAAATCATTTATGTAAATGACAAAATGTAGCTGGTCCAGCACCGATCCTTGTGGCACTCCACTGGTCACAGGCCTCCAGTCTGAAAAACAACCCTCCACGACGATACTCTGTCTTCTACCTTTGAGCCAGTTCTGTATCCAAATGGCTAGTTCTCCCTGTATTCCATGATATCTAACCAGACTGTTAAAAACACAAATTCACAGGTGGGGGTTAGAAAATCGGGAATACAGAAGACGGCAGAATTGGAGTGACTATGAGATCTGGAATTTTGTAGAGTGTCAATGGAGCAGGAGACGCGAGAAAGTGAGGACATTTGAAATGCTAAAATTGGGGTTATGATATCCGTGATATTTCAAATCTTTGGAAAAGAGTTTAAAGTGTAAAATTCGGAAAGGCAAACTGCAATATGAAAGCAAGCTTGCGGAAAACATAAAAACTGATTGCAA
>NW_025137978.1:0-1209 GCF_004010195.1 Chiloscyllium plagiosum
ATTGCAAGAAAACGTTTGTGCGCAGAAAACTGTACCCGTCGGTTTGGTTGTCGTAATGAGTGCATTATAATTAAAAAGGGTATAGTGGGCGAGAAGCAGAAGTTCAAGTTGGTGCTGTCACCCAACATCGACATCTCCACATCCTGATGCTGACTGACTTGCTGTGTTCTGCTAGCCTCCTCCCTGTCTGTTTTGTAAAAGCTGGAAAGGCAGAAATGGCGGAGGATGTTATGTTCACTGTAGCCGATGAAGGGGAGAACAGTGACAGAAACTGGGTCATAATTTAGATTCTAGGAAGTATTATGCAGACGTATTGCCAGTGTAATGTATCATTACTGACTCAGAAATTGCACTTCACTTTCTGATCCACGCCATATGTAAATGGAAATTTCCAAGTGAATCTAATAATATCTTCAACTGAAATATATATGCAAATATTTCTAATTGTACAATTTACAATGTTCTACTTGAGACAATGCTAGAAATTCAGAGAACTGTAAATTATAGAATAACAACAATTCATATTCACTTGCAAAAATTGAATAATCTTATAAGATTATGCTATTTTATATTAGCTGTCACATCATTGTGTACAATTATCCATTTAGAATCAGTATAAATTAAACATAATTGGAATACAGACTCTTTATTTTCACTGTGTGCTCAGAATAACTTACCGGGAACACAAATAACAGGGATAACATATTTTCTCAACATCATGAAAACGTGCACGCAATTTCAAGTGTCAAGTGGCTTGTCCTTCAGTGCTTTCAGCAATGTCTCTGTGTCAAACCCTGAGTTGATATCTTACCAGAGCCTTTCCTTTATACTGTGACTCTAAATATTTCAACATTGGGCAATTATTTTAGGTGAACAAACAGATTACGACAAAAAATTACGATCATGTTGAGATAGAAAACATTCTTACGAATTTGAGCTGGGTTGCTTGAAAGAGTGAACAATTCTGATGGCATCAGTTATTGGTTAAACATTAGAACCGGCAATGAAGGTGCATTTTCTTTCAGTGACATCTCGCCCTCTTTATTTTTTCAACAACAATGTACTTCTGCCCATTCAGAACTATCGGGCATAGGTTTATGGTGAGAGAGGGAAACATTTAAAAGGGAACAAAGTGGCAATTTCTTCACACAGAGAGTGGTGCCTGTCTGGAATGAGCTTCCTGAGGAAGTTGTAGAGGCTGGTACAAGA
>NW_025137979.1:0-1209 GCF_004010195.1 Chiloscyllium plagiosum
CTCAGAACATTTAAAACGTTTCTAATTACATATCATTGAGAATCGTAAATAAGGCAGAGTGAGATGCCCAAAGGACTGCAGCAATTAATTTCGTAATCTAAGGAAATAAAATGCACAGAGAGATCCCAAGGCCTGATTACAGCACCTGTAAAATACCTTGAAACAATAGGAAGCTGGGGCAATCCACAGCAATGTCCATCTGAGATTAGGTGTTCCACTGGATCGGGTGTCTGTATAAGGAGGGAAGGACTGTAACCACATTGCATGTGGCCATTATAATATAGAACGTGTATAAAAATACTGCTTTTTACTGTACATGTTACAGTGTGTCATGGATCTCCCTTCCGAGCTTGGCCTCGGGGGATGATCCCTGCGTTAACTGATTGCAGCATGAGTAGCCATCTTCCACTTGCCTGCGTTCTGCCTATCTCCTCAGTCTTCATCCCCTGTCAGGGGAAATCACTCCTACAGCTATGGTGACATTTAAATTCAATACAAACACTTATTATCTGTGAAATGATTACTTGCAGAGCGATATCATTTCTATGTTATTTTATTTTTAGTTTTGTTTGTGTGAAAGATAACAATGTAGGTACATCCATTTGTCATTTAGTTTAACTAATACTAAATTTTAAATTATTGAGAAGACTCCGGGGGGGTGGGGGCGTGGGAGGGAAGAACGATTCTTCAGCTCAAATGTCACATGAAGTGACAATTTCCGTTTTTCAAATCATGTGACCTCCAAAATGATATTTATTTTAATTTCATTTTGAGATAGCTTTATTTTCTTCCAACATTAGTTGCCAATGAGCAATAATCACACAATTATTAGTCATTTCCTACAAAATGACTTCCTGTACCAAATGTCATTAACTCGATGTTTTGTTCATAATAATACTCACTTTCCTGGCCTAATTATTTTCTTCCCAGTTCTGATATTTGTTTAACCATTTATCATGATTGAAGTTACATTAATAAAATAGACATGAACCGACCAAAACAAATGTTGAACTGCGTGCAATTGTTGCTGAGATTTTTAAATTATTAAAGCCACGTTTTAAATTTTAATTTTCAGTTTATTAATCTTAATGAATATACAATCGTCATCAGAGCAAAGTGCATTCAAAATATTAAGTCAATTTATTTATCAGGATTTTAGAAACAATTATCAGTTGCAATAATTATGCAATACTTCAACTTAGGCTTTCT